>NW_026530335.1:0-72755 GCF_026979565.1 Vidua chalybeata
AGATTTTGATTTACAGCTTGAAATGAACAGGGCTAATGCCTTTATTAATGTTCAGCTCTTTATTAAAAAGATCAGCTGGGCAGGGGGCTCGACGCAGAGCTCGCCCCTGCGGTTGTAGCTTTCCCAGGCAGCCGGAAGGAAGGCGGCGTGCAGAGCCGGTCACTGGAGTCCCGAGCAGCAGCTGTCCTTTCTTCTTTCCTTGTGGCACACCGGTGGCCCGAGGATGAGGAGGCGTGGTGTGCAGAGTCTGTTGCTGAAGTCCAGAACAACAGCTGTCCCCGCTCCTTCCGTGGTGGCAGCACCAGGGCTCTCTGTCTGTCTATCGCCCTGCTTCTCAGAGCCTAATATAGTATGTTCCTTCTTAGGTGATGGCGACGGTTAAAAGCCAGTCAGGGGATGTGTTTCCCTCTTCCTCAGCTAGGGCATTTATCTAGACTCCTCTATTGTGTTCAGTTTTTGATTTATATTCATTTTATCTCCTAAAAATACTCCCATGATCCTAAGGGGTTTTATTTGCATGTTAGTCCCAGAATGGCAGCGTGGAGGGGTGGGAGGCCAGGTAGTTTAGAGAAAACAAACAGAGCAATTGGCTAATTAGCATTTCAATATCGGTACTTGGCTAGAGTTAGTAGTTTTCTTTTAGTGTTGCCATGGGAACTAGGAAAGCCCTGCCCGCATCTCTGGGGAACACCTGGAAACTGTTCATAACAAATCCCTCCTCTACTTCTTTGATCGGGCTTAAGCCCGCATCAACTTACAGTCTTTTGAGGGCTAACTTCTTTTGGCATTTGTATGCTTTTACTCAGGCCTGAGGGTAATTCTAGTGTTCTTTAGAAACCAAGTTGTAACTCCTTTGGCTAAAGGACACTTAGTCTTATTAAACAATTACCAAGTACTTAAACCTTTTCTATGGTACTTTAACTCAGAAACAGTTCTTAATACCTTACTGTATATCAGTCTCTAGCAAGGCTTCCTTAAAGTTAATTTTAGGTCCTCTGGTTTCTTAATTACTGTCCATGCACAAGATGAGGCGGGTGACGCTGTTGGGTCTGGTCCGGCATCCGGGGGTGGCACTGGTCCTTTGACTCTGGTGACGTGGGTCCAGCCTTTTTCTTGGGTCCGCACTGCAGTGTGTGTGGTGAGTAGTACCTGGAAAGGTCCTTCGAATTTGGGGGTTAATGGAGTGGTAGTGTTCCAGGACTTTATCAACACCCAATCCCCAGGACTGATGTTGTGCGCATTGGTGTCTAGAGAGGAGGTTTGGGGAAGATACCCCTTCTTCCTGAGGCCTTCTAGGGATTTTCCTATGACCTCTAAATATTTCTGGGTTGCTGCCTCCCCTTCCAGATAATCTGCTGTACTGAAAGGGGTGATTAAAAAGGGAGTCCAAACATCATTTCATACGGAGAGACCCTCATGTCGGACCGAGGTCTGGTTCTGATGCGCAAGAGAGCGAGAGGTAAACACCTGAGCCAATTCATTTTTGTTTCTTCAATTAATTTAGTTAACACATTTTTAAGGGTTCTATTCATCCTTTCTACTCTTCCAGAGCTCTGAGGATGCCATGGGGTGTGTAATCTCCACCTTATCCCCAGGGCTTTTGTTACTTGATGCAAAGTTTGAGCAACAAAATGTGGACCTCGGTCCGAGTCAATGTTATTGACCAGCCCGTATCGTGGTATGATGTTTTCTAGGATTATTCTTGCAACTTCCTGCGCAGTTTCTTTTCTGGTTGGGAAGGCCTCCACCCAGTGAGTGAGATGATCTACGATCACTAGTAAATGTTTGTACCCCTGCACAGAGGGCATTTCAGTGAAATCTACTTGTATGTTTTGAAAAGGTCTCAAAGCAATTTTTCCTCCCCCATACGCAATTTTTCTCATTACCTTTTGGTCAGTTTTCAGGCAAATCGCACACCCTCTTGTGACTGCTTTTGCCAGATCATAAACTCCAAGGCATAAATTTTCCCGTAAAAAGTGGTCGCACAAACCTTGGATTCCCCAGTGGGTTAATTCGTGTAACTCTACTAGCACCCTTCGAGCTAGGGCTTTATTTAGGAACCTACGCCCATCAGGAGTTAACCATTCTCCTTGTTTCCCTTGATGTAATTCTAGCTCTTTTATTGTTTTTAATTCTTTTTCACTGAATCTCGGCTCTTCTTTTTTTCTTTCTCTACTTGGTCCTACTTCTATTTTAAAGGCTTTTACTGGGTTTCTTGGGTCTAAGGCTGCTTCTTTAGCGATCTGATCTGCTAATCGGTTTCCCTTTTCTTCACGTGTGTGTCCTTTCTGATGTCCCTTTATATGCACCACAGCTATCTCTGCGGGCTTTTGTAAGGATTCTAATACTAGTTTTATCAGTTTCTCATGTACTAAGTTCTTCCCTTTGGAGTTTAAGTAGCCACGTTCCTCCCAAATTTTTCCAAAGGTATGGATGATCCCAAACGCATATTGCGAGTCTGTGTAAATAGTTCCTTGATCTCCCTTTAACAGATCTAGTCCTCTTTTCAAAGCATAGACTTCACAACACTGGGCTGACCAGTTCGAGGGCAGTTTCCCTTTTTCCGTGACTTTCATGTCCTCCCCATCTATGACAGCATATCCTGAGGCTCTTTTCCCTCCTACTACTCTTGAGGACCCATCTATAAAAAGGGATCTCCCGTATGGCAAGGGTACATCTTCTAAATCCTCTCTCACTTTGGTCTGTAGATTTATGAGTTCAACACAATCATGTTCTAGATCTGCTAGGGGTTCTCCGGTAAGAAATTGTGCAGGGTTTAGACATTTGGAGGTGACTAACTCTAAGTCCCCTGTGTTCATTAAGATGATCTCATACCTCAATATTCTAGAGTCAGTCAACCATTGCTGAGCTTTTTGGCTTAGCACTGTTTTGAGATCGTGGGGGGTGTGGACTTTAATTTTCCCTTGCAGAGTCAATTTTTGGGCTTCTTCTATCAGGATAGCTGCAGCTGCAATTACTTGTAGGCAAGTTGGCCATCCTCTGGCTACTGGGTCTAATAGTTTTGAGAGGTAGGCTATTGGTTTTTTTTGTCTTCCCCATTCCTGGGTTAATACCCCATATGCAATTCCCCCTTCTGTACTCACAAACAGGTTAAACTCTTTCTTAAGGTCAGGCAGACTTAGAACAGGTGCTGAGGATAGTTTATCTTTCAAGCCTCGTAGCTGTTCCTCATCCTCTTCTGTCCACTTTACAGGCTCAGAGTCTACTAATTTATCATAAAGGAACTTCACGCTTTTGGTGTATTGATCTAACCACAGTTTACAATAACCAAACAGGCCTAGTAGCTTCCTTACATCTCTCTTAGTTTTGGGAGCTGGGATAGACAGGATACCTGAGATTCTCTCGGGACTTAGTTTCTTATACCCTCCTCCAATTATGTGACCTAGGTAAGTCACTTCAGATTCTACAAATTGTAGTTTTTCTTGGGATACTTTTAGACCGTTTTCTCCCAGGAAATTTAGGAGTCGAACACTAGTGGTTTTTACCTGGTCTCGCTCATTTCCAGATACTAATAAGTCATCTACATACTGTAAGATCTGAGTGTTTTCTTCAGGGGTGAACTGCCCTAGTAGTTCCTCTAGTGCTTGCCCAAAGAGGTTTGGGGATTCTGTAAACCCCTGTGGGAGGCGTGTCCATCTTAGCTGTTGCTTTCTCCTTCTGTCAGGATCTTCCCACTCAAATGCAAACCAGTCACGACATTCCTCTGCCAGCGGGCATGCCCAGAAGGCATCTTTCAAATCTATAACTGTGAACCAGGCATGTTCCCTTGGAATTTGGCTTAAAAGGGTGTAGGGGTTGGATACTACAGGGTGTCTGGTAATAGTCTTCTTGTTTACTTCCCTTAAGTCTTGAACTAGCCTGTATTTCCCCTCTGCTTTTCTTACGGCTAGTATAGGAGTGTTATGGGGGGACATGCAGGATTATAGAATACTTTGCTCTAATAGTCGTTCGATCACTGGGGCTAATCCTCTCCTGCCCTCGGGGGATATTGGGTATTGCTTGACTCGGATAGGGGGTGTGTCTTTTTGCATTTCTATTTTTATTGGCGTGATGTTCAAGTATCCACACTTACTCTCTTCTGCCCATACTCTGGGGTCTATTTCCTCTATGTCTCTCTGGGTCAGCCTCATGACCTGGACTACCATCCTCCCATCCCTCGGGATGATCCCTACCCCCAGTTGAACTTGCAAGTCTCTTCCCAAGAGGTTACTCCCTAAATTGGGCAGATAGATAAAGTCTGCCAAGCATTGTCTTGAATTCCCCTTGATTTCTATATTCTCAACTATAGGTGCTTTAAATGGTCTTCCCTCTGCCCCTAAAACCTCACAGACCTTCTTCCCAATGGTGATTCCTACTGGTAACTTGTTTATACTGGACTTATCTGCTCCTGTGTCAACTAAGAACTCAAATTCTTCATAGTGGGGACCCACCTCAAAGTTTACCAAAGGCTCTTCTTGATGGTTCATTGGGTCCCTTAACTTATAGAGCCCCTGACACCACTAGTCATCTCCCCTTGAAATCTCTTCTAAGACTTCTTGTTCTCTATGCATTACCTCATCAAACTGAAACTTCTTACAATTCTTTTTAAGGTGTCCTATCTCACCACAGTAATAGCACCTCCTGTTGCTTTGTGAGGCGTCAGGTTTCCTGAACTCATTAAAGTTCTTATTTGCTCCATATGATGGTGTTGGTTGGTCTCTAATTTTTGGTAATGGCCCTGGTCTATTCTCACTTGACTTAGACGGCAGTGCTGGTGATCTGTCTGCTCTTATACTTTCTCGAGCAACTGCAACCATAATTCTAGCCTTAGTTTTGGCCTTTTCCTCTTCCCTCCTTAGATAAACTCTCAGGGCTTCTTTGAGCAGCTCATTCATATTCTTTTCTTGCCAGTCCTCCATCTTTTCTAGCTTCCGTCTAATATCGGGCCAGGATTTGGTGACAAACTGGACCTTCAAGAGGACTTGACCCTCTGGGCTATCTGGGTCTATATTTGAATATAACTGGAAATTTCGTTTTAGTCGGTTAAGCCACATTGCTGGTGTCTCATCCTTTTCCTGCGTACTATCAAAGGCCAATTTTGTGTTGCTTCCCCTAGGGATAGACTCTTTGATCCCTCTTATCATGAGTGACCTATAGTCTCTCATGTTTTGCCTTCCTTCTTCCTGGTTGGGATTCCAGTTGGGGTCTACTAAGGGTATCTTTTGGTCCCCTGGGGGCCCCAATCTATTTTCTCTTTCCCATATCTTCACCCCTGCCGTTCAGATTATCCGGACCTCTTCTGGAGAGAACAGAATGCTTAGAATAGAGTTAAGCTCTCCCCAGGTATAAATATTCGGCCCTAGAAATTGGTCTAACTGGTTAGATATTCCAACGGGGTCTTCTACTATATTTCCTAGCTCTTTCTTAAATCCCCGGACTTCGGAAGCTGTCAGAGGTGCATCTACAAACCCAACTCCTCCAGCTACTCCACCCATGGGGACTTCCCTAAGGGGAAAGAGCCTTTCTACCCGTGGTGCTTTGGATCGGGTGTTACAATATGGCCCTCCTTCTAAGGCCCCAGGTAGGGAGGTAGTAGTTGAGGCAGGCGCACTAGGCAAGGGAGCTCCCGTTGGAGAAGGGGAAGAGGGAACTGGGGAGGTGGTTGGAATAGGCGGGGGGAAACCAGGGAAAGGAATAATAGGAGGGGCCAAAGGATTAACTGGGGAAACTATTGGGGAGGTAACAGGAGCAGAAGGGGGTAGGTAATCAAGGGGGTCCCATCTTTTTCTTTTTCTAGTCTCTTCTTCTCCATTCTCTTTGTCTTCTTCTCTATTTCTTTGTAACTTGCATATTCTCACAGTCTCATTATTTATAGAATTCTCCAGCCAGCAAGCTGCATAAGATAGTTGTTCTACATCAAGGTCCTCTCGGGTTTTTAGGTGTTGGTTTAGTTGGTTACACATCCACTGATCTTGGGTTCCATACCATGGCCATTCTCCCTGTAATTCTAACTTCGGCCATACTTCTATACTGTAATGTATCATCTTACTCTTGTTTAGACCCTTCGTGGCTTCCAGAGAATCCCATTGGTCTAACAATTGCCCTAAGGGGCTGTTAGGGGGAATCCTCTTGGCTTTTTCTTTGGAAGGATCTGCTCCTTTACTATAACCTCTTCCCATTTTCAGGCCTCAGAAAGAAAGGGAAAGAAAATACTTTAAATGGTGTATCTATGTAAAATGGAATATACTAACAGGCAATTAAAGCTCCATTCCCACAACTTAGTATTTTGAATCCCTTGCCTGAATTTAATCTCTTTTAATTAAACCACGACTACCTTCTGGACACTTTACATTGTTTCTTGGTTAGGGCAATCACTAGTCACATTCACATCTATTGTCCTCTGTTCTCTTGCTCTTCAGCCTAAGTTTTGGACTTCTTGTTGGACTTTCTAGGCTTGGACCCCTGCTAAGTCTCGCCCCCAACTCTTACTTGGTCCGTTGCCTAACCTTCTTACTAGTCTTAGGAAGCTTGGTCTCCCTGCCGAGGTAAGGTCGAACGTCCTGCCGAGCCTTACACTCGAACTCTGGCCAAGCCCCCTTGCCTGACTCTCCTACTAGGCTTGGGAAGCTTGGTCTCCCTGCCGAGGTAAGGTCGAACGTCCTGCCGAGCCTTACACTCGAACTCCGGCCAAGCCCCCTTGCCTGACTCTCCTACTAGGCTTGGGAAGCTTGGTCTCCCTGCCGAGGTAAGGTCGAACGTCCTGCCGAGCCTTACACTCGAACTCCGGCCAAGCCCCCTTGCCTGACCCTACTAGGCTTGGGAAGCTTGGTCTCCCTGCCGAGGTAAGGTCGAACGTCCTGCCGAGCCTTACACTCGAACTCCGGCCAAGCCCCCTTGCCTGCCTCTCCTACTAGGCTTGGGAAGCTTGGTCTCCCTGCCGAGGTAAGGTCGAACGTCCTGCCGAGCCTTACACTCGAACTCCGGCCAAGCCCCCTTGCCTGCCTCTCCTACTAGGCTTGGGAAGCTTGGTCTCCCTGCCGAGGTAAGGTCGAACGTCCTGCCGAGCCTTACACTCGAACTCCGGCCAAGCCCCCTTGCCTGACCCTACTAGGCTTGGGAAGCTTGGTCTCCCTGCCGAGGTAAGGTCGAACGTCCTGCCGAGCCTTACACTCGAACTCCGGCCAAGCCCCCTTGCCTGACTCTCCTACTAGGCTTGGGAAGCTTGGTCTCCCTGCCGAGGTAAGGTCGAACGTCCTGCCGAGCCTTACACTCGAACTCCGGCCAAGCCCCCTTTGCCTGACCCTACTAGGCTTGGAAGCTTGGTCTCCCTGCCGAGGTAAGGTCGAACGTCCTGCCGAGCCTTACACTCGAACTCCAGCCAAGCCCCCTTGCCTGACTCTCCTACTAGGCTTGGGAAGCTTGGTCTCCCTGCCGAGGTAAGGTCGAACGTCCTGCCGAGCCTTACACTCGAACTCCGGCCAAGCCCCCTTGCCTGACCCTACTAGGCTTGGGAAGCTTGGTCTCCCTGCCGAGGTAAGGTCGAACGTCCTGCCGAGCCTTACACTCGAACTCCGGCCAAGCCCCCTTGCCTGACTCTCCTACTAGGCTTGGGAAGCTTGGTCTCCCTGCCGAGGTAAGGTCGAACGTCCTGCCGATCCTTACACTCGAACTCCGGCCAAGCCCCCTTGCCTGACTCTCCTACTAGGCTTAGCTTGCTTGCCTTCCTGCCTTTCTGCTTAGTCAGGTTAATGCCTGCTCTGAGGGGACATCCTGCCCTGCCTTCCAGGGACATTCCCCTATCTGCTCTGACAGGGACCTCCATCCATGCCTGCCATGGACATCCTACCTGCCCTGTTATCCTGTCCTGCCTGCAAGGGACATGCCTTTTGCCTGTCGGGGACATGCTCTCTGTCTGCCAGGTACATGCCCTCTGCCTGCCAGGTACATGTCACTCCTGCCTGCTAGAACACCCCGCCCTACCTGCCAGGGATATCCCACCTGCCATCCTATCCCATCCTGCCAGCGCCGGGGACATGTCCTCCAGGACCTCCACATCCCCCCTGCCCTGCTGGGGATATTCCCCTTGCCCTGATTTTCAGGGACTTACTTTGCCTATAGGGCACCTCCACACGCTCGGAGGAGGGCCTGCTTTACTTCTAAGGAGACGCCTCAGTCGCTCCTCTATTCCACTCGCTTCCCCCCGTTCCCGGCCGGCCCCTTCGCAGGAGTCTGGAAACGTGGTACTAGCGGGTCCCTCTCGCTTTGGGGGTCCGAGCTGCCGGCCCCGTCTCACTCACTCACTCATTCGCTCGTCTCCCGGTTTTTCTTACCCTTCCGATGTTCCTCTGCGTTGCTCGTCTCACGTGGATCCTAGGGTCTGAAGGTAGCCAGCAACTCCCGAGGGTCCCTCGAAGCAGGTGGTCGAGCTGTCCAGCTGTCCGGGGTCCTCTTTGGGCGTGGCTATCCCGGACGAGCCCCCAAATTGAAATGAACAGGGCTAATGCCTTTATTAATGTTCAGCTCTTTATTAAAAAGATCAGCTAGGCAGGGGGCTCGACGCAGAGCTCGCCCCTGCGGTTGTAGCTTTCCCAGGCAACCGGAAGGAAGGCGGCGTGCAGAGCCGGTCACTGGAGTCCCGAGCAGCAGCTGTCCTTTCTTCTTTCCTTGTGGCACACCGGTGGCCCGAGGATGAGGAGGCGTGGTGTGCAGAGTCTGTTGCTGAAGTCCAGAACAACAGCTGTCCCCGCTCCTTCCGTGGTGGCAGCACCAGGGCTCTCTGTCTGTCTATCGCCCTGCTTCTCAGAGCCTAATATAGTATGTTCCTTCTTAGGTGATGGCGACGGTTAAAAGCCAGTCAGGGGATGTGTTTTCCTCTTCCTCAGCTAGGGCATTTATCTAGACTCCTCTATTGTGTTCAGTTTTTGATTTATATTCATTTTTATCTCCTAAAAATACTCCCATGATCCTAAGGGGTTTTTATTTGCATGTTAGTCCCAGAATGGCAGCGTGGAGGGGTGGGAGGCCAGGTAGTTTAGAGAAAACAAACAGAGCAATTGGCTAATTAGCATTTCAATATCGGTACTTAGCTAGAGTTAGTAGTTTTCTTTTAGTGTTGCCATGGGAACTAGGAAAGCCCTTCCTGCGTCTCTGGGGAACACCTGGAAACTGTTCATAACACAGCTCCTTTTATTTTTACTTTTTTTTTTTTCTTTCCAAAGGATGGAGTCTCCATAGCCCCTTCAGCCTGGACCTGTTTCTGTGCTGGTTTGGTCCCTACTCTTTCTAAGCAAAGCCTTGAGGCTGCTCTAAATGATGCTGGTGCCAGGTATCTGAAGCTCACACCAGCAGAGTAAACCTCAGCCTCTTCCTAGATTATGGAATAGTGGAAGGGCCCCAGAAGTGCCAGCACAGTAGGGAAGCATTCTTCTAATTGCCTTTAAGGTGAAACTAGCTTTTGAGCAGCTGAGAGACCAATTCAGAGTTGCTCTAACAGGCAGGAGGCTCCTGGAGTTTTTACAGTCTTTCTACACAAGTGTATGGGTGCAATGCTACACAAACTCAGCTCTTTGATAGTCATCCCAGGTTTATTTTTTTGGCTAGCTTTTCTTTGTACCATATTGCTGAAGGCACAAATGAAACAGATGGAGTTTGATGCCTTCCCACCAAAGGGTGGTGAGGTACTGAAAAAGGTTGCCCAGAGTTTTGGATGCCATAATTATTTTGGGCTCCGCCCAAAAAGAGAGCAGGCATTAATTTCTTTGTAAAAACTTCAGAGCTTAAGAAAACAGTTTTGCTCTGAGCTGAGAACCACTCAGGCCCAGGTTCATCTTGGTCCTTGAAGGCACCTGAGGTGCCCAAACTGGACTCTGAGTCTTCCTGGGCTCCCCTGTAGTCACCTGGAGGAGGCTGGTCCCTCCTGAAGGTGGTTTAATCCTCCCTGTGATGAGCAGGGAGGGTTGGATCTCAGCTGTTACCCTTCCTTCTCCTCCAAAACCTGCTAGAGAAGTGTCCGTTTTGCATCATGTCGTGGATATGTTGTGATGAGAATAAGGCAGTGTCTTTTCCAGCTGGGTCTTCTGCCTGAGTCAGCTGATGCCCATATCTCACTGTCTGCCTGCTCCCAAACAATTGTGACTTTTTTCCTCTGCACAGTCAGTAGGACTGAGTGATGGACAAGTCCTGAGTTAATCTGAATAGAAAGAGGGGCTTCACCTGGTGCCCTTGCCTTGTCTTTTTGAAAGTTGGTTTCTGACCACTTTCCTCTTATGTGCCTTGTCTGGTGTCTAAAGATGAGTGAACTTGTTGGCTGAGCCCTCTTTGGGAGTCCCCTCAGGGGTCCATTTCTTCTGGTCAGTGAATAATTTGAACAAAAGTTTTTGGAGTATTTTATCACAAAGATTTCTGTTCTTGCATCAAATTTTATTAAAACTGGACAAAATATTCTAACAACCTTGAAGAGAGGATCATGCAGGCAGACAAGGAGCTTATGTGTGCATTCACATATACACAAACCCAGTGTGACATTAGCCTTGTTTCCTTAGGAAAACAGTCTATTTCTACATCAGGCCTATATTTGGGCCCTGAGCTGCAGGCAGTTGCTATCAAGAGATGGATTCTCAAGCCATGGTACATGCACCAGTAGCATGACACTGCTTCCAAGTAGAAAGGTCAGCAAACTCTGCTTCTCCAGGGTAGTATCAAGCAAAACACCTTGTTATTATTTTCTTGGTTTTCGTTGTTTTGTGTTTTTTTGCTGGAGCTGGGAACTAGCAGTGAAAAGGACAGAGTAAGAGCTAAGGTATCTGTGCTGGTTTTGCAATAATTGATTTTTGGTGAAGGGGAAAAAGTCAGCCACGGAAGTGATTCTCTGTGAGGGGCTGCTAGCAGCTTCCTCTGTGCCTGACAAAACCAGTCGTTGGCTAGCTCTGATAACTGGCACACTGCTAAGCCATTTAGAAAAGCTGGTAACGCCTCTATGATAACATATTTAAGAATGGAAAAAAAAAATCTCTGGAAGCTCTCTTACTCCCTGCTCTCTACAAAGGAGTGAGGGGTCCATTCGGCAGGGCCGGCCGGGGCCCCTTCCCAGATGGGACTGCTGGACCCTTTCCCAGCACAGCTGCCAGGCCATGCTGCCAAGGGCCATCCTGGTGCCGTGAACAACTATGTGGCCAGGGTGGTGCTGTGCGGCCGCAGTTGCCTCGGCATTGCTCGCAACAGACTTTATTTGCTTAGCCGCTTTTAACCAGCCATGCTGAGGACAGAAAGACAAAAGCAGTGGCAGCAGCTTTTCTTTATTCGGCATCCTGCATGAAGAAAAGGCGCGGAGTAGAGCCAGCAGCCGGCACAGCTTGCGCAGTGCCAGTGGAGACCACGTGACCAATAGATAAGCATGGTGAGCAATTCCCCAATTGCAGAGACTGGACAAGATTAACCTTTCAGTGCTGCGGAGCTCTATAAAAACTGTTTCAATTGATAGAACTTGAGAACAAATGGACCTATGAACACCAATTCTCTCCTGAGTCAGAGAAAAGGAAGAAGTGACGACACATGAGGAGAACAATATGGTGACACTAAGGTTGGTGCAAAAGAGGGAGGGAGAGGAGGAAGTGCTCCAAGCGTTGGAGCTGCAATTCTTCTGCAAGCCATGGTGAGGACTATAATACAACAAACTGTCTGTAATTCATTAAGTGTGTGGGGGGATGCAGCATTTACCTGCAGCCCATGAGAAAAAGGCACTCGTGTTGGAGCATGTGGATGCTGAAAAGCTGTGATCTGTTGAGAGATTTGAACAGAGAGAGAGAACCCTTACTTTCAGAGATAGAGGAAGAGGACCCTTGCTTTTATACTAGAACAGCTCATCATTAAAGACTGCACCACATAAGCTAAATGACCCACGAAAAGCAGTTGTAGGAAGACTGCAAAGCCATGGGAGGGACTTCACGTTGCAAGCAATTTCCGAGTGGACTGTTAGCTATGAAAATTAGAACCACGTTGGAAAAGTTCACAGAGAACTGTTTCCTGTAGAAAAGACCCCATGGCATAGCAAAAGAGACTCTTCTCCCTAAGTGAACTGAATAAAGATTTTTAGAAGTGACAAACTGATTAAAAATCCCATGTTTTGTCTCTCTGCACTGTTGGTAGGAAGGAAAGAAGGGCGGGGGGGGGTGGGTGGGAGGTGTTCTAATGGTTTATATTTAGTTTTCATTATCCTCTTTTAATTCTGTTATTCAATTTTTCTTTATACCTTTTAAAATTTTAGGCCTGTTTTGCCCTTAGTGTTTTTCTCCTAATCCTTATGTCACCCCATGAGTTTTCTTTCCCCCTTCTCTGCTTAACTACACCAGAGGAAAATGAATAAATTATTTTCATAGGTGCACTGGCATTTGGCCAGCGTCAACCCATCACAGTGTCTTACTATAGAAGTGAGAATGTGTATTTGAGATGTAGCTTGGACTGTGGCCACTGTGGAAGGTAGCATTGCTGAAGATGACATGGTCATTCAAGATGGACAGTCAACTGTAGTTGTGTTTGCAGAACTAAATGGGTCTCTACCTGGCTCATTTTAAGATGGTGCCTCACATTCTTATTGCACATCCATGTTTACTGTTGTTAGGTCTTATATGAAGACATCAGGAGAGCCTGTCCTGCAACAAGTTCACAAACTGTAGAAATAAAAGGAGAAATGAAACCATCTTGTTTCTTAGTACAGAATGTGAAATAGAATAATAAGATGAAGTGACTCACTCAAGGAACCTGTTGCAGGCCAGGGTGACAGATCTTTTTCACTGAGCTGTGATTGCTTAACCATGACACAACTGAGTCTACCAGGTGGTGGCCTGATCTTCAAGCATCAGGTGCATAGCCCTTCTGGAAGCCAATTCTCTTTTATTTGTCATTGAAACTGGTGAATTTGTTTCAAAACTAACTCTCTGCATCTTCACTGCTAACTTTAAAAGAAAATTTATCTCAGGGAAGAGTTAGGGCTGGATGCAGAGATGAGAAGGGTGAATTTTTGGGGCCAACATTCAATTAGTCAACCTAGATGCCCTTAATAGTCCCTTAATGGTCTGTAAACCCTAAAGTATGGTAAGAGTGGAATGAGGAATATCTACTGGAGGACTCATTACCTTCTCATCAGTTTCTCATGGCTTGGTCTCACCTGGATGGCAAGGTTTGTAGAGAGATGGTATCTCTTATTGACATCTGTGTTACAACAACTATACCACTTTAAAACTGGGTTGTTCACTGAGGAATTTCAGCACTTTGCAGTATCCTAGCTTCCTGAGAGGCACTCTCCATCTGCATTGCTCAAAGACGAGAATCAGCCCCGAGGGGATTTACAGATAATTTTGCCTTTCCCAACACTCCTGTTCTCCAGGGGAACATGGGGTCACAAGCAAATGAACTAGAGGCCACGGCTTCACTGTCCTTGCTGATGGCTCTGAGGAAGAGAAGGCTGAGAAGTGGATGTTCGATGTGTTGCCACTGATCATGCCCTTGCTTCTCTGTGTGTGGCAGTGTTGCTGGTTCCCCACCTGGTACTTCGGTGAAAAGGTACTTTTGTAATGCACTTTGCAAGTGTTTCCCAGAAGGACACGTAGGAAATAGTCTTCTCATACCTCTGAGGTAGAGCCTACACTAATGTCTTGGGTTACAATGTAAGATGCAACCAAAAGAAATAATTCTATCACCATCTCCATAAACTGTTAAATCTACATGGGGCAGTGTTCTTTATCTCTTCCATGACTCATCCCTGATAACTCCCTCTGGGTGGGATATCTTCTGTTAATGGGTCATCAAGTCTTACGGCATGACTCATGAAATTACATCATCCCATTGTGAAATGCTCTGCCCAGGGGGAGGAAGGAAGCATTCCTACTGAGATATAATCTGAGATGTGGAATACCAAGGGCAGCCTTACCTACTGGATTCCCAGAGGACAGGAGCTACATAACCACCACTCGACCTTCAGAGGAAGACCAGACCCTTCTACACAATCGCTGCTTCAACAGAACCACATCTATCACTTCAAGAGGACTGCAGCCACCATTTAATGGGACTGCTACCGCCACTCTGACCAACAGGGTGTCAGGTTGTATTCTGACTCTTGTCAGTGTTTCTGTACTATTGCATTTATTTTAATTTTCCTATTAAATTGTATTTCTGAGTTGGGATCTCCCACTGGTTTGCTTTCAAACTAGTACAACTAATTTCTAAGTGGACTTTTTTTTTCAGTACTCTCCCCTGCACTCCAGTATATGCTAAAATATTGTGCTGGCCTGGGCAGCTCCACCTAAATGAATGATAGGTTGGCAGGTACCTGCTGTATTCTCAGGTGGGTAATTTGATGAAATCCAAGACAAAGAAAAATAAACCCCAGTCAGATAGTTTTCCACTGAGGAGCAGCAGTACTAGCAGGTGTTTGATCATCTCTCATTTCTGCCTCTGACCAATGTATTTTCAGCTGCAGGGACAGTCCCTACATCAATCTCCTGCCTAATCTGTATTAGCGGTGAGCTTGAAGGCACTTGTTTTGTTGCATCTTCCACTGGGAACTCATGGTACTGGATTGATGATGTGTTTTATTTCTTATACCCCATATATGTGCAGGTTAGATGAGGATAATTAATTTGTCTTGCCCATTTTATGATGTTACATTCACCAGCACTCAGCTGAGTATTCTTCCCAAAACCATCCTGCTTTCCATGGGATACTTTTCTTCAATAATTTATGTAATCATTAAGATTCATTCCTGCCAGCCTTTTCTCTCTCTTAATTCCATAGCATTACTTGTATTATATTCCTGATTTGAAGGGGAGTGGGGGGGAGGGAAGGAGGGAAGCCTGTTTCCTCTTGTGACACACACACTAATCACAAGAGAAACTGGGAAGAGCATGATGGGGAGAGATTGATCTGTCCTTAAGTCATCAACTCTGGGCATGGGCAGGAGCTGCTGCTAGTCACTCGGGGACAGCAACTGCCAATGTGCTCTGTGGGAATTTCTGAAACACAGGGCAGCTCTGCAAGATGGCAGCACATCTTTTGCTGCCCCCTGTGCTTTGCTTGGCTGCCGTGGCAGGTAGCCAAGTCATGTTTCATCCTTGGAGGCAACTTGGGATGTGGAGTCCTTGGGTCTGCTTGGAGCACCCTTGAAGAGAGTGGTAATTTGTCTATGTCATATAGAGGGAAGAGGATATTTTAAAGAAAAGGGAGAGCAGCTTGTGATGGACAGCCAGATCCTTAACCTGAAGCATTTGAGTGCAATAAGACTGACAGTGACTTACCCCTGACTTTCTGCATCTGCTGGAGTTCATATTACTGATGAGTACATAAGACTTTACTAAAGTAGGACAGTTACTAATTACTGTCTAAAGAAGCCTTTTACTATTACATTGTGATTTTGGTCACTGGACTTAATTTCTACCTACTAAGATATTAGCATGAGGGATTGTCCTAAGGTGCTGAAAAGGTAGCATGGAAATATAGAGAAACTCTGTATTTATTTCAGTCTATCTGGCCTGACCTAAGCTAATAAAACTTAGCATGAGCCTGTGGGGTACAGCAGCTGCATACTGGAGATATCAGTTGACTCTGTCCGTCTTGGTCACATGGTTTAATAGGCTTGTGTGAATTTCCTGAGTCAGAGGCCAGCCACCATACCCATCTTTGTCACATCTCAGTGATGTGCATCCTGGCAGGTTTTTCTTTTTGTTCCCTCCCCAGCATGGAAAGAACCATCTGCCGGGTTGGCTTTCAGAAGATTTTTTTAAATCTACCAATTTCCCTTTTGTTGCGAGAGGAGAGGGAGGAAGCACACAGACCAGAAGGGGAAAGGAGAACCTGATCTAAAACCAAGCCAGTATTTGCAGGGATTTTAGAATAGCTCATATGCTGCTTCCTACTCCCCAAGGAAGGGCTGTCCTCTTTCTTATTTTGATTCAATTCCCTGCCACTCTGTGAGCAAGTCAGAAGCTTCAGATGCTGCTGTCAGCTGGGAAGGGAGGCCCCTTGTTTAAAACCCATATGTAATCTCTGCTTAGAAAAAGTCAAAATCCTTTATGCTCTCCTTAAAGTCTTCTTTGCTCACCTGCATCTTCACTGCCTGCCCGTGGTCTTGCCACTTGAGTGAAAACACAGGTAAAAGTTGACCCAAAACAGACTCAACAAGGAGCACAGATAGAATAAAGGTCCATAAATAAATAAACCCAAAGAATGAACAGAGCAACCAAATCTATTTCTTGAGAGTGGCAAAGGAGTCAGAAAGTATGTCAAGTGTGTTGGAGCAGGGTCCCATCACATGTAACAGTTACTTGGAAAGACAAACACCATCACTTCAAATGTCATCCTCCCTCTTGCCCTCCTTTATATACTGACCATGATGTCATATGGTCTGGAATATCCCTTTGGTCAGTTGGAGTCACTAGTCCTGGCTGTGTCTCCTCACAACCTCCCATTCACCCTCAACCCCCTTGCCAGTGTGACAGTACAAAAAGCAGAAAAGGTCTTGGCTTTGTGTAAGCACTCCTCAGCAATAACAAAGACATCTCTATATTATAAACCCTGTGTTCAGCAGAAATCCAAAACACAGCCCCAAAACAGACACTGGGAAGAAAATTAACTCTACCCCAGCCAAACCCAGCACAGGTCTTCCCTGTTACCTTTTCCCAGATGTGATGGGGGAGGCAGACCAGTAATGCCCACCTACCATGACATGTGGCTGGCAGGTGGCCCAAAGCTCTCACATGTGGGCTCCTTCCTAGCAGATTACCCATGGTCTCTGCTTCACAGTTTGGGTGTCTGTCCCCCACCTCACCCCAGTCCTTTCCCCCCTTGTCCCAGCACTGCCGGGGAGGAGGGGGGGAGCAGGGATGGCAGTGGGGAGATTGGAAGGGACAAATCTTGTTTCTTCAAGTAATTTAGGCTTTGGATGTTTTTAAAGAAAAAAAGAGAAAAAAATCCTTCATCAGTGCTTGTAAAGGTGTGCTACTGGCACATAAAAATATAGCAGTAGCAGAGGGAACAGAGAGCAACAAAGAAGTGTGGATTTAAACATTTGTGTTTTGTTTCTTAGGTTTGTCCAGAGAGAATCTAAAAAAAAAAAATCAAACAACCAATAACAAAAAAAAAAAAAAAAAAACCCAAGCAAAATTGTTTTTTACCCTTCACTGAGGTCTCTGCATCCCAGCACTGTATTTAGTTGTGAAGGACTTAAAAGCATATTTTCCCATCATTCCCTTTAGACATCTCTTTTTTTTAATATGAGAATGGAAAATCAAAGAAAAAAGTGAAAAACATGACAAACATTCTTCTGTTCCTTTAAGGTTCAGTAAAACTCACCTTATTGAGTGGGAGGAATTAACCCCACGCAAATACCTTGCAAGAGATGTTGAAGTCAGAGTTACAATTTAATGGAAAGACTACAATAAATGCAATAAATTAAGAAAAACTGGCTTAAAACCACAAAGTCCGAGTACAACCTGATATCTTGTTGGTCAGGGTGGTAGTTGCAGTCTGATTAAGCAGTGGTAGCAGTGCTGTTGAAGTGGTGGTTGAAAGCAGTGGTCCTGAAGAAAGTCTGGTTCTTCCCCAGATGTCCATTGGTGGTGGCTGTAAATCCCTAAACCTCTAGATTATATACCCCCAAATCCAGGAAGGAATGTTCAATACCTCCCCCAGGGTGGGGAGTTTCACAATGGAATGATGTAATCCAATGAGTCAGGATATTTTGGGGAGTCCTTGATGGCCCATTGGCAGAGATGACCCCCTTTAGGCTGGGTGTAGTTATCACATGAAGACAAAAAAAAAACCACTATACCCAGCTTATAGGTGGGGTATGCAGCTGTTACAAATTACCTAGCATTAACAGTTAATCAGAAGATGATGTAGCTGGTGATAGAATACATATTTTGGTTACACTTTACATTGTAACTCAAGACAGAAAGCCATTCAGAGAGGATCAGAGAAGATGGCAGGGAGATCCTGTTTGTGTTGTTTTTGGACATTCCCATTGAAAGTCTCAAATTGTTGTCCTTTTTACTCCCTTCCCTTACTTGTGTATGTTTTTCTTTCTTACTTCCTTTCCCTTTTCCTTCTTGAGAACTTTTTTCTTTTTAAAGTATATATTATTAATAATATAACATAACCTGAAATCTGTGTGTGTTTCTGATGAACCAAGCTGTAGATAGTTTATTTCTGTCTGCCTAGATTTGGAAAAAGTGGCAGGGAGGACTGTCTCCTCCTAAAGCAGTATGAGTGGCATTAGGAGAATGAGTTGGGTAGGGATGGGAAGCTAGACTTTCATTTTGTGGGGTTCAGCTCAAGAGCAGCACCTTTCCCTGGTAGATTGTCTTGGTCTGAAAGACAGGTGCCTGCCAATGAAGGCAGGAACCTCCCTTGGAATGGAAAATATGACCCTCTTCCCTAGAAATTATTATAACTTTGAAATTATGGGGCTTTCAGGCAAAGATATGGGAAAAGGAATAACAGTTATTTACTAGAATATATATATATATATATATATATATATATATATATATGACAAGGCAAACAAACAAGAACAACAGCAGCAACCACAAGCAAAACCAGAAACTGAATAACAGCCTTCTCTCAGCTGTCAACCACTTTCCTCTTTGGTGTAGTTCTGGTCACAGCCGGCAGGGGCACTGTTGGCTCCTGGCTGGTCAGGGAAGGTGCAATGACTCCCCCACAGCTGCAGGAGGCACTGTGGTGTGAGCTCAGCTGCCTGTCTCCACGTGCATAATGGCGGGCGAGCTGGTGGGAGAGATGGAAAAGGGGCTTCCTTTACAAACTCACAAGGGCAGCTGATCCCAATGCCCCTCTGGATGGCAGAATGGACTGTAGCAGGAACCTCGGAGCAGCAGGCTGTAACAGCAGAGGCAAGCAGATCACAGGGTGGCCAACATAATGTAGCAGAAATTCCGCAGCCATAGCAGGAACCGTGGGAGGTTGGGTAGACAGGAGGTATTGCATTAAAGTGTAGCAAAAAACCCTAAAGCAGTGGCAGAAGACAGCAGGGATGAGCAGCGGCAGCCAGGTTCCCACAAGCAGCCAGGTGAGGGTCCCTTGGAGGAGGGGAGGAGGGAGGAGTCCCGGGTTTTTCCCTGGGGCACTGGAGCAGATGGTGAGGACCCTTTTCCAGTGAAGTCAAGTGTTAATAAGGTCCCAGTTCAACAGCTGCTTTTAGGAGCAAAGGCTCATCCATGGTAGGAGAAGCAGTGGGAGCCCAGAGTGGGGCTTCCCCCATTGCTGAGTAGCTGCTTGTGTGAGGGTCACGAGATCTGGGGTGGTGCTTCCTCCATCACTGAGTAGCAGGCTGATTAAAAGAGGCCTCTAGGGAGCGGGCAAACAGGGGTGTGACACATCTCTGAGGGCGTGGCACGGCAGTTTGCAAGGCAGTTCACGCAGGCAGGGCAAGCAGGCAGGGTTGTAGGGTTTCTTTCTAGTAAGGTTTACTGTGTGTTGTGCGTGGTGTTTCTGCTGGTTGGTAGGTTTTAGCATTTCTGGTAGTAATGGTTTGTACGTGATCAAAAACTGTAGTTAGTACTAGTGTATGTAATCAGATGGAACCCTCCAAAAAGGATGTGTCTGTCCAGACCCCTTCCTGTGCAGACTGTTTGAGCTTATCAGTGGTTTCAGTTTTCAGGGGGTGTTGCGGAGGAAACCTGCCTGCAGTGTGAACAGGTGAATGCTCTCCTTTCACTGGTGGCCGAGCTTAGAGAGGAAGTTGAAAGACTAAGGAGTATCAGGGAAAGTGAAAGAGAAATAGATTGGTGGAGTTCATCCCTTCCATCTTTGAGGGAGGCCCACCAAGAGTCCAAGGACTCCTATGCCTCTCACTGTCAGACAATAGAAGGACACCTGATAGATGAAGGTGTGAGAAACTACTGCTTACTTTAAAAAATTAAATGGTTTATTAAACTTTAACAAAAATTTTGTCCACCAGCCACCATAAAGGCAGCGTAGGATATCTTTCGCCCTTCAATGCAGTGGCCTCAATTAAAAATCCGTCCCAATTTGCACTCACCAGGCAGCCAATACATACCACCCCCAGAGATTGATTGAAGATGGAATGACATAGGGTCGAACTGCAGCTGTCTGCCCATTCGCATTACTGATCAGCACGTACCGTTGGCTCACCCAGGTACGTGTTGGACCCCCCAGCCCTACGATGGTTGACCCCACGGGATCCAAAGGCCACGTAGGAGGCCACACAGAGAGGGAGATGACTGTCACATCCGCCCCTGTGTCAATCAAACCTCAAAGTTCAATCATCGGCGAGTGGGCAGCCGGTAGGTAGGGTCAGGGTACACACCATCTGGGGTTGCTGAGCAGAAATGTCTGCAGACCAGAGGGCTTGTGGCAGTTCCGCAGATCTGAAGCCACCACTCTCATGAGTCTGCTGATCAGTCCTGGGGACACATGACTGAAAAGGCACAAGTTGAGCATTCTGAGTCACTGACGGAATAGTGACGGGAGGGGAGGGCGTGAAAACCATGGCACAAGTCTGACCTGAAAAGTCAGAGTCAATGACTTCTGGGTGAACAAAAATTCCCTGGTGAGCAACACTAGATTTTCCCCATGAGCAGCACACTCAGTCCTTGTCCCAAAGGTCCGAACATGTCCAAAGGAACCTTATGTTCATGACAGGATTCTAAGATGATGGCGTTGGTGGTACGTACATCCATGCCGGCAGAGCCATGGGTGCTGCCTCCGAGCTGGCTGGGCAGACTTGAGCCGGCGCCATGTTCTGAGGAATCACTTGTGTCAGGGTGCAATTCCCCTGTGCGCTCATCATCCTGTTTCCCGGGCCTACCAAAGGCTGACCATTGGCATGAAATTTAGCCTTGCAGTGGTTTGAGCAATGACCTGCCCTCAGGCATCTAGAGCACAAGAAGGTAGCACCTGGCCCTGTTGGTTTGCTTGTGCCTTGCTTTCTCTTGCCCTTATTTTTGCTCTTCTTCTGTTGTTCATCCCTTAAGGTTACCTGGCCTGGCTGTGAAGCAACCACCAGGGCGGACACGCTGTGGTCTACAAAACCCATCTTGGCACATGCATTGACCATGTCTGCTAGTGTTGGGTGGCCTGGAAGAGCATTTATGATCTTCTGGTACTCACTGTTCGAGTTGACCCAAGCCAACTGCTGGCGTAAAACTCGCCTTAAGGCATCATCCTCAACCTGTTTCTCCAGGGCAGCTGCAAGCCTCTTGGCAAATAGCAAAAAAGGCTCACTCGCACCTTGAACTATCGTTGTAAACTGTGGCCTGGGGGAGGCCGTCTTAACAGTTTTCAACAATGCGTTAAATCCTACCCTTTGACACTGCTCAAGAACAGCAGAGTCCCAGGTAGCCTGAAAATCAGGATTGGAAAAGACCTGCTCTCCGAGGAGACCGTCCACCCCCACGCCATACCTAGGGTCTTCCCGAGGCAAAAGCCTGTTGCTTGCTTCCACCTTTGCAGCAGCCTGCATCCAGTTGTCCAAAAAAACCTCATACTGCACAGGCTGAAAGAGTGCCTGAGCAATATGTTTAATATCAAATGGAGCAAGCAGGTCTGAGTTTATCACCCTGAGAGCCTGCATAACCTGCACAGAGCCAAGACCATATTTTGTGACCTTGTCCTACAAATCCTGGATCACCCGCCAGGCAATCACCTCATGCTTGTTGCTGTGTCCTGAATTTGGGACAGCTTTATACAGCTTGCACCTGGCCTTGTGGCAGAACATGGTCCTCCTGAACCACCTGTGTTCCCCCCACAGATGCCAGATAAGCTATCTGACCAACACCTGTGGCTCTGTCCTCCAGAGCAAGTGTGCCGTCAGCTGTACACCATGGCCTTCCCACTCTGTCCAACAGGCCCCCACCCAGGGATGGGGAGGACAGCCCACAGGCAGCAGGGGGTGGTGGGTTGGCCGAAGGCTCTGAAGCCGAATGACCGACTACGGACCACGAAGCCGAAGAGAAGGTCGCAAGCCCAGATGCACGGGGCCGGCTGTCGACTGTGCCGCGGCCAGGGGCTCAGCCGCGAATGACGTGGGTGGAAGCACTGCGGTGGGCACAGTGGCCACTGCCGGCGGCACTACCACTGCTGCCTCGGGCTGAAATGGCAAAGGTGTAAAAGACATTAATTCAACCAAGCCAGCCGCCACACCGGGAGGAGAAGGAGGCAGTTGCTCCGCAACCAAAGACAGCTGTGTAAGAGCCCGTCTGAAGCCCCTCATTTTCCATTCTGCCTTCCGATTGCCACGAGAAAGAATCCCTTCCTCCACTGCAGTTCCGGCTTAGAACAGGACACAGTGCAGGTGCAACCACTGAACCGTCATGCTAGCTGTTCCGAACAAGGCCTGGCAAGAACTTGGCAAGGAGTTGGCAAGGACTTGGCAAAGACCTGACATGGACCCAGCACGGGACAGCCTGATGCGCGGCCTGCTTCTAATCTCCGTTCTTAAGCCAAATGGACTTTTGGGGTGACTCCCGTGGTCCTTCATTGAAGACCCCTCATCTGCCTCGTTACCGCTGTGACAAACAAAGAATGAGAACCCTCCTCCCAAGGACTGAGACCCCTGCTATAGGGAGGAGGGGAAATTGGTGGTCTGACCACAAATGACATGACCTGTTTCCCTTCAGTGATTCAAATGGACTTATTCTTCATTGTATTCGTCTTGCTTTGGTGGTTTCTGTGGACTCACCTGTTCCCTCAGGGCGATTACAATGGACTTTCATTGTTACACTTGTTCCCCCCTCTTTCCTCTGTGGACTATAATTGGACCCCCGAGTCGACCAGAACTTTGAAGACTTCCCCGACACGACAGACGGATCCCCATCGTCCGGACCACTGAGGATCTCGCCTGTGTTGGTAGCTATTCCCATACCCCTCTTCTCTCTCTCTCTATCCTTCTATCTCCTTTCTGATCCCCACTATCGCATTTACCGTTTTGGCCCCTAATAAAGGTGCATTTGTTGTGATTAACTGATAGTCCCTTGTTGTTTGCCTTGGTTGCACTTTTGGGATCGGTGAAAAGAACCATCACGACACCCCGCAATAAGCGGATCGTGACATTAAAATTGGCGTCACGGACAGGATTTCTGTCTAGACAGAAGGGTTGCAGCTGAAAAGGCACCCATACTGTCTTTGGAAATTCATAAAGGATCCCTTAGTGCAAAAGGCAGGACACTGTTGTTTTGTTGTTGTTGTGTGTATCTGGTCTGGGAAGGAAGGGACAACTTGAAGCAACTAAGCAGAGCCTCCCAGGCAGATTATTGTCCTTTCACCCACCCAGGGAAGCGAAGGGCGACACAGCGAGGGCTGTGTAATTTTGTGGAACTTAAGTTGTACCTCCCTGTCGTGGTTTTGGTCCCTTCACAAAATGAGTGATAACCTTAATGATAAAGCCAAAGTTGGGCTTTATGCTCTACTAGCTAAATACAATGCCAAACCTTCTCCGGGAGGAGAGGAATGGGCACAAAATAATTGGTTTAATTTGGATAATGTGGTTGATAGAGTATGTTCTTTACAACATGATACAAAGTTCAAACTGGGCAAGAATAAAACTATCTTATGCTCAGTTTTGGGAGCTTGTCTTATGGCAGCCGTAGAAACTCGCTCACAACGAAGAAGTGAGCAAGAAATAATAATAGACTCCCTTCAAAATCTAGTAGAAATTTTACAAAAACAGTTATATGAAGAAAGAAATGTAACTTATGCATTGCGAGCTGCCTTAATACAAGAACATGTTAACAAATCACACAATGCTGATTCCCCTACAGAAACAGAGGAGAAGGAAACTCCTCACATTAAACAAATTTACCCCCAAAAGGAACTAGAAGCAGCAAGAAATTGTGGGGAACATTGCTGCCATTACTTGAGACCCCTAATTAAAACAGAGTATAATTATCTCAGTGAGGATGATTTCGAACCTCACATCACAACCAAACACATACCATACACTGCCACTGAGTTAGCTAAACTTAAAAGGGAATACGGACGCCTTCCACACGAATCAGAAACAGAATATGTTTTCCGGGTGTCCCTCACTGGTGGTGATCAAATTAAATTAACTGAACAGGAAGCCAGTGGGTACTGGGGACATGGTGTCTTCCTAACAACGGGAGATAAACGTGACACATGGTCCCTGACACAGCGTGCGGCTTTTTGGGCTGGGGGAACAAGCCCCTTGGAAAGGGGAGACCCCATAGCTAGAATTAGTACCCCCGACCAACTTTTAGAAAGTGTGCATAAGGCCGCTTGCCTGCAAATGATTCATGAGAAGAAATTAATTCCTGGCTTTGAGTCCCCAATGCAATTACCTGTGAAGCCCGAAATAATGACCCCTTTAATTTGTGGGCTTCCAGAAACACTTAAACCTACTGCTATTACCTTACAAAAAACTATTATGACACTAAGCCCTGTGGAAAGACTGGACAGATTCCTGGGTAATCCCACTGATCGCACGGAATCTACTGATTCCAACTTTACTTCATCCCATTCATCCCTACAAACCACAGCTTCCAAATGCAGCTCGCCTGCCAGTAGCCGTAAAGTCTGGACATGGGGTGAAGTTGCAGAAGATTTGATCAATTATTGTAGAAAATATGGACCAGTAAAAACCTTAGAAGAAAAACCAGAAAAAACAAAAGGAGTTCGGTCCATTGAGATCCCTCATGGTAAAAATTCAGAAAAGGGAAAACAAAACCCTAACCGCCAGCGTTGGTGGTCATTGGGGGTCCAAAAAGGAGTCCCCAGAGATGTAATGGATGGTTTGCCCCTTGATAAATTACAAAAATTAATAACTAATTGGCGCCATCGGAAATCAAATCCGCCAATCCAACCCACTGCACCCACGCCTCCTCAGAACACGGGCAAGGAACCAACCCTCCCCCAACATCTCCTCCGAAACACAGAAACAGTACCTTTTTCCCAACTTCTCTCTCAAAATCCAGTCAGCAGATCATCTCTCTCTCAACCCTCTCCCCAAAATTTGGGAAGTGAGCTGACACAGTTTCAGGGAAACTAATTTCTCCGTCCTTTACAGGTGAGCGAAGGGACGGAGCATGGGTACATTTGAGAATGCTCACTAAAACCAAACTAGGAGATATTTTAATTACAGCTATTACAGGCCCCAAACGTGCTTTTGTAACGTTTTTGATTGACACTGGGGCACAAATCTCTGCATTAACAGAGAAGGATGCACAGAGGAGTGGAGTTGTTCCAACTAAGAGGCAATACTGTGTTCTAAATGCCCTAGGAAACTCAGAATCTATGAATGTAGCCTTGGTTAAACTCACACTTCCTGGAGATGAGAATCAATTAGTTGTCAAAATGGTAATTGGAAACATTCCAAACAATTTATTAGGGATGGATGTCCTTGCTGGGAGACAATGGGAGGACTCAGAGGGATCTTTGTGGTGTTTTGGCACTACACCTTTAAATATTAGGCTGCTTCAAACTGCACCTTCTCTACCGTATAGTAAAATAACAAATGTAAAACAATACCCTCTACCTTCAGGTGCCAGAGAAGGTATCAAACCAGTTATACAGGATTTGCGAGACCAGGGAGTAATAATTAACACACATTCTGCTTTCAACTCACCTGTCTGGCCAGTGCGTAAATCCAATGGCAAATGGAGGCTAACAGTTGATTTCCGCAGGCTTAATGCCAACACTGACCCTCTCACGGCAGCAGTCCCGAATTTAGCTGAGTTGATAATATCTATTCAAGAAAAGGCTCACCCAATTATGGCAACTATAGATGTCAAGGACATGTTTTTTATGATACCTATACAACCAGAAGACAGGGACCGTTTCGCCTTTACGTGGGAGGGACAGCAATACACTTTCACTAGGCTTCCCCAGGGATACAAACATTCCCCCACTCTAGCCCATTATGCACTAGCTAAAGAAATAGAAAAGATATCCAAACCTGATGATGTAGATGTTTACCAATACATTGATGACATTTTGGTGGGAGGAGATGAAATTAAAGCAGTAGGAGAGACTCAACAGAAAATAATCTCCCATTTAGAGAGTCTCGAGTTACAGATTCCTCCAGAAAAAATTCAAAAGCCCTCCCAAGAAGTAAAGTTCTTGGGAATTTGGTGGAAAGGAGGCATGACATGTATTCCACCAGACACACTGACTTCTTTAGATCAGATCAAAATGCCTCGCACTAGGAAGGATCTCCAACAGGCTCTGGGACTATTAGTGTTCTGGAGAAAACACATTCCAGATTTTTCAATAATTGCTAGGCCCCTTTATGATTTGTTAAGAAAAGGGGTAAAATGGGATTGGACTCCTTCCCAGGAAGAAGCATTGCAATTACTGATTTTTGAGGCGACAGCTCATCAAGCATTGGGTCCTATCCATCCTACAGATCCCTTTCAGGTAGAATGGGGATTTGCCTCCTCAGGGCTGTCAGTACACATATGGCAGCGGGGACCTGAGGGTCCAACAAGGCCTGTGGGTTTCTACTCTCGTGGTTTCAGAGACGCTGAGAAAAGATACACTACCTGGGAAAAGGGACTGTTTGTGGTTAGTCTGGCTCTCATTGAAGTGGAAAAAATAGCACGTCAACAACCTATTGTGCTAAGGGGGCCCTTCAAGGTTATTAAAACAGTCACTAGTGGAACCCCCCCTCCCGACGGGGTGGCTCAGAGGGCCTCAGTGAGAAAATGGTATGCTCAAATTGAACATTACTGTAATATTTTTACAATAACAGAAGGAGCTGTAAAAAATTTAGCAATCCAAGAAACTGAGGAGCTGGATAGTGGCCAAGATAAACCAGCTTCTGTAATTAAAGTGGCCCCTCCTTTCTCTCCTGAACAATCACCAAATTCTTGGTTTACTGATGCTTCTGCTAAAAGGGAAGGTAAAATGTGGAAATATAAAGCAGCAGCCCTTCACATTTCCTCTGGTGAACAAATAATTACAGAAGGAGAAGGCAGTGCGCAGGTTGGGGAGCTGGTAGCTGTTTGGAGTGTTTTCCAACGAGAAGCACAGAATTCCTCTCTGGTCTGCATTTATACTGACTCTTATGCTGTATACAAAGGTTGTACTGAATGGCTTCCTTTTTGGCAGCAAAACGACTGGGAGGTCAACAGAATCCCCGTATGGCAAAAGGAGAAATGGCAAGAAATATTAAATATTGCAAGTCAGGGGAACTTTGCAGTAGGCTGGGTGGCCTCTCATCAAACAGACGGGAATCCAGCAGGAGAATGGAATAATAAAGCTGATGAGCTAGCGAGGCTTAGCCCCCTGAAGAAGGAGCAAATTACAGAAGAATGGAATCAATTGTTAGAATGGCTGCATGTAAAAAGACAGCACACAGGTGCAAAAGACTTATACCAGGAAGCTCATGCCCGGGGTTGGCCCGTTACTAGGGAAATGTGTAAAACATGCATATCAGCCTGTGAGCAGTGTCGCAAGCGACTGGAAAGACACCCTTTAGAAGATGACCCTTTGCATTTAAGGAAAGGCAAAGGCTTGTGGGACGCATGGCAGGTAGATTATATTGGTCCCTTTAAGAAATCAGGAGGAAAACATTTTGTGTTGGTAGGAGTAGAGATTGTGTCTGGGTTAGTTCAAGCTGATGCTTTTAAAAGAGCTACTGGGGACAATACTGTCAAGGCTTTGCAAGGGTGGTTTGGAACTTTCCCGAAGCCACAGGAAATTCAATCTGATAACGGGTCTCATTTCACTGCCAGAGTTGTACAGGACTGGGCAAAAGGTGAAGGAATCAAATGGATTTTTCACACCCCTTACTACCCTCAAGCTAACGGGATTGTAGAAAGGACTAACGGTCTTTTAAAGCGACTGTTAAAACCACAGGAAGGAAATTGGGACCTCCGATTATGGGAAGCTGTCAAAGGTGTAAATGACAGATGGGGAGTAAATGGGTGTCCCAAAATCACAGCCTTTTGTCCAACAGCTCCCAGCATCATTCCCGCGCTGAAAGGACCTGACGATTCCATAAACCCTGCTCATTATCCTGGACAACCTGTTTTAGTAGACCTTCCTACAGTAGGGGAGGTACCACTTGTGTTGAAAACTCCACTGAATAAATATGCATGGATAGCTTCTGATGCTCTGGGAAAGGAGCACAGGATAAATACACGCTGGATAATTCCATCATTCTAACCTTTTCTGCCATATAGTGGCAGAACTTTTCTGTTGTGTTTACCTTTACAGAAGAACCTCGAGGGACGACATCATCTGAGCCATGATAAAATTGGTGATACTTTTCTGCATCTTACCACAACTCTCTGGCCAGAACCCTGCTGAGTGGCCGTGGTCTGAAGCTACCATCGAGCACACTAATGTTCTAGGATCATATCCTAAAGGTCGTCACCCGAATCTGGCAACTCTTGTGCTACATAACTCTAAGGTATATCGTCCAAGTGAGTGGGGATGGGATCAGAAGGAATGGACCAGAACCCTAACTGGAACGATTGGTGAGACTATTGTGGTAGCATGCAGAAAAGTGGAAGGATCTCTACATGAGAAAGCTTCCTCTATCACAATTGCTGGAAATTTTATGAAACCAGGAGGAGAAAATTATTTTAAAATCCCTTCAGCAAAAATATGCCCTACCAAGAAATGGGAATGTGCCAAAATATTTCCTCTTACCCTATGCTGCCGTCAAGAATATGTTGGTAATTATACCGCAGCTCGTCGAACTAACAATATTGCCATTACAAAAGATTGTAAAAATGAATCTGCTGATTGCTGGTATAGTTTTACTTTAACTAAAACTACTTATGTGACATGTAGCTGGCAAAACAACTTAACCAACCCATTTAGTTTCCAAGGCCTGGTTCACAAATTTAAAATTAATGCTACAACCAATAATAACAAAATAGTCGTATCCCAGTGGACGGAAAGCCCCTTCACTGAAGGACCTTGGTCCCAAGCTTTTGTTTATTTTTCCGGATACATGGGAAATGTAAAAGATTTAAACCTAATAACTCTTGTCATGCACAATAATCAGATATACACCAGGCAAGAATGGAAAGAATACAAAATCTGGCAACTTCAAGGGGTAATGGGAGAGAAAATTAACATAGGATGCCGAATGGTTAACAAAACTGCTTATAGTAAGGCAACCTCAATTAGTGTTCAAATAGGTCAAACAGACAAGCAGGAGAGAGTCTGCACGCACCCAAGCATACAGGATTGTTGGCACAATTTTACACTAACACAGACTGCAGAAGTAGTTTGCTTATGGGGAAAAAACACTAAAGGGCTTTCTTTTAAGTTTATAATAAATGCTGTAGCCCAATCTACTACGGTTTATACCACCACCACTACCACCACTCGAGCCCAGCCACCAGTTATGCTTACCCCGAAAATTTTTAAAGTTGGACCATATATAATCAGGAAAACTGGCCAACAACAGATATTATTTAATCCGGCATGGTCTCTTAAACAAGTCAAATTGCTGATGCAAAACAATGTCTCAGAAATACAACCAGCTTGTTCACCCTTTTTGCAAACTTCTTTTCAGGGTTGGACAACCTGGCTGCGACAGTGGAACCCTCCTAAAAACCGGGTGCAAAGAGACATAACTGGTGTCGTGGGAACGGGACTGGGAATCCTAAATAGTATTGATTCAGAAGTATTAATGAATAAATTGGCCTCCACGACTAAAGATTTAACCAAAATACAGCAGCCACTGCAATCGTCCTTATCGGCCTTGGGAACACATCAGTGGTTGCTATCAAACATTCTACCAAATTGGGAAAAGATAAATGTGAATGATAGCAAATTGATAATTGATGCACTTAATGCCACACAAAGCAACGTTTCCTTAGCTCTTAGCTGTATCCAGGCTCAATTATGGATGCAGTCAGTTGCTGCCTCAATTATAAGAGAAGGTGAAGAAGGCACTTTTCCTACTGAAATTAGGAAAATAGTCTGGGACAGTGCCACTGACTTTGAAAGAGATTTCCAATCCTGGTGGAATTTAGTGAATTTTACCTATGACCCTAACACAAACACAGCCACAGCATTTGTGTTGACCATAAGAAATGCCTCGGTGCATTTGATATTCCCTATCATTGCACTAGGATTAAATCATGACGGAGCCACTTTCTATCCTTCTGAACATAGAGAATGGGCCCATCAAATTAATGACAAATGGCAAACTGTCAATTTAGAGTCCTGTACTATCCGAGAACAACTAGGGTTTATCTGTGAAGGTAATGCAATTATAGCTCAAGATATCTGTTTAGACACAGAACAAAATATCTGTCATTTTGACATCCACCCTAACGAGACTTCTGAAACAGTCCTTGTATATACAGGCAATGGATGTGCCTGCTTCAGAACTGCTTGTGATACTGTGTTTATAGAAAGTACAGTAGTAGATACTAAAAATCATTCAAATTTTTGTGCTTGCAACTTTACTAAAATTGCAGGATGTGATTTTTCTTTTGTAGCTCCAGTTACTTCACATGAACTTTTAGAATCCAATCTCACGTTGATTCACAAGCTATTGCCTACTCCCATTGGGATGAACCTTACTCTGGTAAAGCAATTATTACTTCATCAAGATCTAATAGAGATCCTAGGAAAAATCAAGGGGAATGGACAGAAAACTCTGGTAACTGTTCATCATGATGTGCAAGAAATACATCGTGTTGTAGAAAGGGTGAAAAGTGATGCCGAGCACAAGTGGTGGGATACCCTTTTCGGGTGGTCACCCACCGCCACCGGTGTCCTGAACAAATTGTGTCATCCCATTGTTGTTCTTTTGATTTTAGTTATGACTGGTTTTGTTTTATCAGTAATCTTGCTTATTATAAATTGGAGAATGATGAAACGATTAACAAAATTAACATCTATAATTAATGCACACCACTTGGCCGACATCCTTTACACTATAGATGTTCCCAAAACTGTAGACACAAGAAGATTATAAGCTTAGAAGATATGTTTTAATCATTGTTTTAATTATTTTTTGTTTATTGATTATAAAATTGTACTCAGTAATATTGATTATACTAGGTTTATTACTTTATTGTTTAATATTGATTATACTGGTTTATTATTTGATCAATCTATTGTTTAATTGATGAATATTGATTATTATCTGAACATTTTATTGTTCAATTATTATTGATTTAATTAATACTAATTGTATTTTGCTTATTGTTTAATTGTGATTGTTTTAGTTTTCCTGTTTTCTCTTTCTTTCCCTTTTCCTCTTCTCTTTTCCCTGGGACGTGCTGCCAACACTTGACGAGTCCTGAAGACTCCACAACGACCCCATGAAATCCTACTGATGAAGATCTTTCGAGGGCAATCGTCAGTCACGGGGTGGTGTAAGAGCCCGTCTGAAGCCCCTCATTTTCCATTCTGCCTTCCGATTGCCACGAGAAAGAATCCCTTCCTCCACTGCAGTTCCGGCTTAGAACAGGACACAGTGCAGGTGCAACCACTGAACCGTCATGCTAGCTGTTCCGAACAAGGCCTGGCAAGAACTTGGCAAGGAGTTGGCAAGGACTTGGCAAAGACCTGACATGGACCCAGCACGGGACAGCCTGATGCGCGGCCTGCTTCTAATCTCCGTTCTTAAGCCAAATGGACTTTTGGGGTGACTCCCGTGGTCCTTCATTGAAGACCCCTCATCTGCCTCGTTACCGCTGTGACAAACAAAGAATGAGAACCCTCCTCCCAAGGACTGAGACCCCTGCTATAGGGAGGAGGGGAAATTGGTGGTCTGACCACAAATGACATGACCTGTTTCCCTTCAGTGATTCAAATGGACTTATTCTTCATTGTATTCGTCTTGCTTTGGTGGTTTCTGTGGACTCACCTGTTCCCTCAGGGCGATTACAATGGACTTTCATTGTTACACTTGTTCCCCCCTCTTTCCTCTGTGGACTATAATTGGACCCCCGAGTCGACCAGAACTTTGAAGACTTCCCCGACACGACAGACGGATCCCCATCGTCCGGACCACTGAGGATCTCGCCTGTGTTGGTAGCTATTCCCATACCCCTCTTCTCTCTCTCTCTATCCTTCTATCTCCTTTCTGATCCCCACTATCGCATTTACCGTTTTGGCCCCTAATAAAGGTGCATTTGTTGTGATTAACTGATAGTCCCTTGTTGTTTGCCTTGGTTGCACTTTTGGGATCGGTGAAAAGAACCATCACGACACCCCGCAATAAGCGGATCGTGACAAGCTGACAGATTGTCCAGTGTTGTCATGGTGACCGCCAATGGTGAAGCAGACCCCCGACCCCACCCGTGACATGCGGGGGGGGAAATCTTGAGACGGCCACTGCAGGGACCCACAGGCCGCCTGTTGCAGAAAAGGGGACAACCAACCCGCCAGCGACGGAGGGGCCGAAAGTGGCGCAGACAGAGAAGCGTTGTCTCCCAGGCCTGGCCGAGATGCGACTGTCTCTCTTGGCGGCATTAATGTTGTGAAGGAAGGATGCGGTAACCTCCCAGAGATGTAGGGATCAGGACTCGTCAGTGGAACATAATCTCCAGATGAGAGACAGCTTCCACGGGGAGTCCCCATGCCTCCCTCTGGCCCAGTCTGGCGATCTTCCCCCCAAAGTGCCAGCACCATCCCCACCCTCCGAACTCCCCATCTTTGATGCATTGTCCAGGGCCGAGATGGCACAGAACAGGCGCCTCCATACAGCCATAAGACAAGGCACCACAAAATCTCCTCCAGAAAACGCCTTCACGAGCCAGCAGCTCAGTGCCTCCCACAGGATTGGACTAAAAGCAGCGTCCAGATCCACTGGAAAATCATGAGACTTGGCCCATGTTAACAAAGCGCAGAGCGAACCATCTGACACAGAGAGTCCCCTAAAGGAAATCATGTCCCTCCACACAGAAACAACCATGTCCTCTTCTTTAGAAGTGGGGTTCGCCATCGCGGAAACACCGGCATCCAACCCCAGCAAAGCACGGACTGTCCGCTGCGCTGGGAAACTCTGTCCCCACCCGCTGTTCTAAGTTGTCAGGCAAAACCATGGTCCCAGTCCCTTCCAGGAGGATGCAGGAAGAAGTCATTACCTCTCCGGGGGAACAGAGGGTGTCCGGGCACGAGCGGACTGCGCAGGAGCTGTGGGGTCCCGGCGGGGTTCCAGCGGAGGTCCCGAGCGTCCCCGGTCGTTCCACGGTCCACGAGGGGCTGATCGGTTCAACTCATGGCATTGGTCACCAGATGTCGCTATTGAGTAAGAAAGCGACACGGACTCCAAAAAGGCTGGTTTGCAAAACAGCAACTTTAATGCGAAAAACTCTTCTCTTTTTAGACTGTCTTGACACATTCTACCTGATTGGCTAATTAACAAAAACACTTTTCTCACAAACAATCCTTGAGAAGAACAGAAAAACAAAGAGTGGAAAAACACCACCTGCAGGTTGTTTACAATAACAAGCTATCATAGTTTCTTTACAACTCCCTAAAAGTCTCACAAGTCCGTTGTGAGAAAACTTATCTCATTTTCTCGCTCTCTGATCAGGCTGTCACATCCACAGAGACCCTTTAGTTTGGTTACATTGCATTATATACTTTTCTTTGCTGAGCATCTTAATACAGAAGAACCAATCTATACCTTAAATTTTACCTATAGCCTATCATAACTACTATATGTTACTATTCTCCAATCACTAAAAGTTAGTACATTACAGTTTAAGCTAGAAGTTGTTTTTCAGTTTTCTTGCAGTGGAAAATTCTGAGACCTTTTTTCTACTTGCAACATTGGCAGTCTTGTTTGCCTGTGGTATCTTTCTGCTTGGTAAAAACATATTTTTGTTTGTGGTCAGCTTATCCTTTTGCTCTAAGTCATAAAACCTCTTTCCATCTCGACATAACCTTTGCCTTCTTAGTTATCCAGTAAGACTGGCTCAGCAATTGTCAATTTACACATCTATTATTCTTCTATATCAAAACTTGCTTTCATTTCTATTCCTTCTTCTGATTCTACATTCAAAAATTTTTCTGCCAAGCATACATATTTGTGAGACTTTCTTGTCAAACTTTCATCCGTCTCAACAGTGGTTGTAGTCAGGTAGGGGTTGGTCTCTTTCACCAGGCAGCAACTGACAGAACCAGAGGACACAGTCTCAAGCTGTGTCAAGGGAAATATAGGTTGGATATTAGGAAGAAGTTTTTTACAGAAAGGGTGATAAAGTTCTGGAATGGTCTGCCCAGGAAGGTGATGGAGTCACCATCCCTGGATGTGTTTAAAAAAAGACTGAATGTGGCACTCAGTGCCATGGTTTAGTTGAGGTGTTAGGGCATGGGTTGGACTCGATGATCTTTAAGGTCTCTTCCAACCTAGTCATTCTGTGAATTCTGTGACAAAAGCTCTGCAGTGGCAGCAAATCCTCTGAGCAGCAGTGGTCCGGCGCCAAACCCTACCTGTCTCCACTCTGATCCTGAGAGAGAGAAGGGGAGCCCAGCCCTTCACCCCCAGACAAAATCCATGGACCCTTTGCTAAATGCAGTTCCCAGTTTTTTGAAGTCCCTCCACCCAGTGCCTTCAAGGTGGTTTTTAGAAGACCGTTGCACCGCTCCACTTTGCCAGAAGCTGGTGGATGATAAGGAATATGGTACACCCACTCAATGTCATGTTCCCTAGCTCAGGTGTTTATAAGGTTGTTCTTGAAATGAGTTCCTTTGTCAGACTCAATTCTCTCAGGGATAGCATGCCTCCAAAGGACTTGCTTTTCAAAGCCCAGGATGGTGTTACAGGCAGTAGTGTGAGGCACAGGGTAGGTCTCCAACCATCCAGAGATGGCTTCTACCATTGTGAGCACATAATGCTTGCCTTGGCAGGTTTGAGGCAATGTGATGTATTCAGTCTGCCAGGCCTCCCCATACTTATATATGGACCATTGCCCACCATAGCACAGGTGCTTTACCCGCTTGGCCTGCTTGATCGCAGCATGTCTCACAATCATGGATGACCTGGGAGTTACTGTCCATGGTTAGATGCACCCCTCGGTCTCGTGCCCATTTAGAGGTGGCATTTCTGCCCTGATGGCCTGAGGCATCATGGGCCCATCAAGCTAGGAACAACTCTCCCATGTGTTGCCAGTCCAAATCTATCTGTGACACCTCTATTTTTGCAGCCTGATCTACCTGTTTCTTGTTTTGATGTTCCTCATTAGCCTGACTCTTGAGGACATGGGCATCCACACGACAGACATTCACAGGTAGCTTCTCTACCCAAGTGACAATGTCTTGCCATTCTTCAGCAGCCCAGACTGGTTTTCCCCTACATCACCAGTTGGCCTTTTTCTACTTTTCCAGGCATCCCCACAGAGCATTGGCTACCATCCACGAATTGGTGTAAAGGTAGAGCTTTTGCCACTTCTATCTTTCAGCAATGTCCAGGGCCAACTGGATGGCTTTGAGTTCAGCAAGTTGGCTCAATCTTGTCACTATTGAGTAAGAAACGACACAGACTCACCAGAAGGCTGGTTTACATAGCATAGCGCGTCTTTACTTTGGATCCTCTTTTATACATTGTTCCAATGCAGATAGACCTTATCTAGTTTTCTCGCTCTCTGACCAGGCTGTCATATCCACACAATCTACCTTCTCCCTCAGTAGCTTCTTTGACCTGTCATGTGGGGCTCCATACAGCTGCTTTCCATTTTCGTTTCATCCCTATAGAGCTACAGGAACTCTCAGTGAAAAGAGCGTATTGTGTTTCTTCTGCTGGCAGTTGGTTGTACGATGGAGCTTTCTCAGTATGTGTCACCTGTTCTTGTTCCTCTTTGTCAGTCAGACCAGAATTTTCACCTTCGGGCCAATTTGTAATTTTTTCCAAGCTCTCAGGGTGATTCAGGTTTCTAATATGGGCACGCTGTGTCATGAGGGCAATCTATTCACTCCATGTGGTGTTGGTGGCGTGGTGGGTAAGGGAACCTTTGCTTTGAACATCCACCCCAGCACCGGTAGTCAGGGTTCCAGGAGGAGTTGTGCTTCAGTGCCAATTACCTCTGAGGTGGTTAGGACTCCTTCATAGGCTGCCAAGATTTTTTTCTCTGTTGGAGTTTAGTAATGCCTCTGTGATAACATATTTAATAAGAAATCAAAACAGTTTGGGCACAGTTGCAATTTTCCAGACAGAGAAGAGTAGGAGGTGAGAATACATGAGGAGAACAACATGCAGACACCAAGGTCAGTGGAGAAGGAGGGGGAGGAGGTGCTCCAGGCACTGGAGCTGAGATTCCTCTACAGCCCGTCGCAATGACCATGGTGAAACAGGCTGTCCTCCTGCAGCCCATGGACAATCCATGGCTGATGCAGAAATCCACCAGAAGCCCACAGGGAGGAGCCTACACCAGAGCAGGTGGATGCCTGGGAGGAGGCTGTGATCCTGTGGGAGACCTGTGGAGGGAGGGGCCCTGTTCCCAGGCTCAAGCAGCCTGTCCTTGGAGGACTGCACCCCATAAAAGAGTGACCCATGCTACAGTAGTTTTGGGAGGACTGTTTCCCATGGGAAAGATTCATGTTGCATCAGGTCACAGGGAGCTGCTGCTCTTGAGATGGACCCATGTAGGAGAAGTTTGCCAAGAACTCTCTCCCATGGGAGGGACCCCATGCTGCAGCAGGGGAATGACTCCTCTCCTTAAGTAGTAAAAAAACCACAGGTGATGTAGCAGTCAGAGGCCCTGAAAGGCCTCCATGGCGGTCACTAGCCTAAGATAAGAAATGCAGAGTCATGATGAGTGGAACAGAGCTGCCCCTCTTCCGCACATCAGACCCCTGTTATCTCTCTGTAAGGCTATAGGTCGTATTCTACTCGATCCCAGCCATTGGAGGATTTCCAATCCCCCAGCAGCCTACTTAAACCCTCACCTCTGCCCAGTTCAGTGGAAGAGCTGACACTGGAACCCTTTGCAGAAGCTGCCAATAAAGACATCTCCGCAGAACTCCACACAGCCTTCACCTCAACCATCCCTGCGTCTGCTGAGGCACTGTGAGAGTGAATACAGAGCTGAAATCACTGAGAGCTGAAATCACTAGAGCTGAAATCACTCCACAAGTGCTCACTAAAGCTGCCTGCGGCTCGGAGCTAGCCGAGGAGGGCCCAGACAGGCTGCGCCTCATCAGCACAGTGCTATCCGGGACACCTACGGCCGTTGCTGCCCCGGGGGCCAGACGGACCCCCGGGACTTCAAGCTGCGATACGTGGCAGCCTGAACGGGAGAACGGACATCCTGGTACTCCTGAGAGCAGCATTCCTTCGGGGATCGTTACTGCCTCGGCCCGCAACGACCCTCTGAGGGCAACTTCTCTGTTATAGAAGAAGTTATCTTGAAGAGGCATCCAACGAACCTGAACATCACCATCTGGGACGAAAGTCCTCAGGAGTTGGACAGAGCAGACCCCCACCCAGCAGTCTTGGACCCAGTTTCGGCTAAAAAAAAAGTGTAAGTTTAAAACAGCCTTTCTGTGCGCTTTTAATTTTGGGTCACCATTTTGGTTTTTTTTTCTTTTTTTTTCTTTTTTACTGCTGGGGGCGGCAAAGGAACTTACAGCAATGGGATCAAACTCCAGTAAATTAAAACGATCCCAGAATGAGAGAGATTTATATTTACAAATCCTAGAAATCCTAAATGCTAACAACTTTTCTTTCTCTAAAGGCAATCTTTCAAAAAGTAATTAAAAAAAATTTATAACATGGATCCTTTCTCAGTTTCCAGACTTTAACATACGCATGATAGGTTCAGACTCCTTTTGGGACTTAGTAGGGACAAGAATATATCTTTTCCAAACCAACGAAGACTTTTCTGTTACTAAATTCCTGCCTCTCTTTCACTATATCGCAAAAGCGGTGGAAAAAGCTAACACGAGCAGCTTAACAGCAGCTGAGGAAATTCCAAACTTATCTTCTATACCAGACATTCCAAATGCTAATCTCTCAGATAACAGTCCTGCCTCTGTCAGCTCACTTCTTCCTGGGATGGGGAAGAGGGGAACCCCGCCGCCCCCACCCACCCATCCTGCACCCACGGGGTCCGTGGAGCCCGCCCATCCCTCCGCCCCCCCCCCCCCCCCCCTTGCCCCCGGACGCGACAAGCCAGAACTCAGCTCTTTCGGTTACGCAATGCAGGGCACGGTGCTCGCACTGCCACCCCCCCATGCTCAGGTACAATCACGTCGATCTCAGTCGGGTCTGCCCCGCCCTGCTCCAACACCGCCCTGCAGCCTGCCGTGCAGCCCGCCACGTCCCCTCCTCTCCCTCCCGCCACCATGCCTCTCCCCCCCGCCGCGACTCTCCCCACCCCGGTTACCACTCCTACCTACCTGCCTGCTGCAGCTCCAGCGAATATCTCTGCACCCCCCGTGGTGCCCGCGGCAGCAGCTCCCCCCAACCCCACCACCTCCTCTCCCCTGCTTCTCCCCTGCCTGTATTCCCAACCCCTGCACCCACCCACCCACCCTCAATGCCCCCCTAATGGCAACCCCCCACACTCTGTCCAGTCTCCCACACCCCTGCAAAAGGTCGCTCCAACACGCCCACAAAAGCATAGAGCACCTCCTGACCACAGCTCATCAGAGGACAGTGAGTCTGAATCTGACACAGACGAAACTGATCCATGGGCTCTAATTAAAATGGAAGTGACTCAGGCAGGAGATTGGGAACTAGCTCAGAGAATTACTGCCTTCCCAGTAAATTATATAAAGGGGAAAAGAGGGGGGGGCACTACTAGAACAACGTGGGAACCTAACACAAATAAAGAACTGATGCAACTATGAAATATAGGCAAAGAACATGGTAGAAGTTCACATATTTTCAGAAACTTCCTTGAAGCGCTTTTTCCGGCGCATATTCTGGTCCCTCATGACCTTAAAAACGTTGCCAACTGCCTTCTTTCCCCAGCAGAATATATGCTATGGGAAAGACAGTGGAAAAGGCAATTAAAACATTATCAGACACCTATGCTCAAGATGCAAATAGGCCAGATTTTACAGTCCAACAGCTGGCCGGAGAAGGGGATTTACAGAAACCCTGTGACCAAGCTAACACCTTACCTAAGGCAGCACTACACGATTTGGCTATTGCAGCAAAAACCTCATTGCTTCTTACCCCAGATGACTCTATTACGAGCCTACCCTCCCAGCCCCCCGAATCACCAGGCCAGCCCAGATATACAGGTCCTTGAGGGAAGGCACATCAGGAGATGGGCACAGGTACAAAAGATGCTCCAATTACCGATGTGGTTCTCCAAGCTTGATTAATCCATGAGATGGAGGGGAAAAGAGAGCGTGAACAGGAAGGGTGATGGCCTTATTTAGGCTCTGGACAGGGAGGGCTTTCTGGCTCTCCGCCAATCCCAGGGGAGCAGGAAGGAAGGGACCCTGTTTATCTGATTCCAGTCACAGGGGTCCCCGAAAGGGAGGAAAGTATAGCCCGAGCGCACTGTAACACCTCCCCCTTTCTTGTTTAACAAGGTTATCAGAAATCACTGGGCTCAATTTTAACCCTGAGTATGGGTTTCCCACCACCTACGGTTGGCGGTGTAGTCAGACCTCCTCAGGTTTGCCAACTCTATGTGGTTGACTTCTGAGGTAGAAGGTATGAGACCCTTAATAGTTTTGAAAATCAAGTGACGCACGATCCCGAATGCCAAGGTTAAAAGGAACAGAATAACAGGAAGTAACAAAATTGATATAACAATAGATGTCCACCACCCCGTGAATCCCCAGCCCTTGAACAATTCTTTGATAACAACGTGGATGGGGTTCATGACAGGGTTGAGTGGGAGGTAAGTTTTCTCTAAAAGGGAAAAACAAACATTTTGACGACATGTTAAAGTCTCTGTTTCTGCTGGAAGGAATTCACACTTAGGAAAATTCTCCTTCTTCCATTCAGCGGCATCTTCTCTTTGAAGCATCAGCTACTTGCTTCTCATCCCCTTCTGTCTGACATGGATTCTTGGGGACAAAAGGTTTCACCCACTTCTGGGGAATCCACCGAGGGCCTGAGGGAGTAACTACACACGCGTAGCCACTACCCCAGGTCACGAGCTCATAGGGACCCTTGGTTTCCCAAGTTTCTGGATCCCTAATCAAGACCGGTGGACGCTGAGACAATTTGAACTGATTGCCACTGTTAAAGTGGCGTACAACTTGTGGACTCATGTTTTCAAATGAACTGTTCAGAAAATTGATGGTAAACATGGCTTTGCAGAGCTTGTCCCGTGGAGACATCCACGGAGCCGAACTGTGGATATTCTCAGCTCAGTCAGAGAGGAAGAGAAAGGTTTTCTAACCAGGCAAGAGCCTGGGAAACAGTTGGGAAAGAATGTAAATAATTCTCTAATCTATCTTGTTATTCACATTGTTTATAGATATGCTCTGCCACTGTGCGTCATTCACTGCACACCAATGGTGACACATGTTTTTACTCTAAGACCAATGAAATTAGTCTTCTCGATGTTCTCTATATATAGAGCGGTATATTTGAAATAAATCAGAGCTCATTTTCTTTGCCTTCTGATCTGGAGTTCTCTGTTCCCGTCTTGCTCGACAGCGACACTGAACTGCTCTGTCTTTTCAATACCTGCTTGAGCATCTGGTGTGCACGCTCGACCACGGCTTGACCTGTGGGGGAGTGGGCGATGCCAGTCTTATGTTCCACTCCCCACTGCTGGAGAAATTCCAGAAACTCCTTGGATGCATACGCTGGGCCATTATCCGTTTTAATCATTTTTGGAACCCCCAATACTGAAAATGCCTGCACTAGGTGCTGTTTGGCATGTGCAGCCTTTTGTCCTATATGAGCAGAGGCATACACTGCACCTGAGAATGTGTCCACGCTTACATGAACGCATTCAAGGCGACCAAAACTTTGAATGTGTGTGATGCCTGTCTGCCACACCTCACAGCTGCCAAGGCCCCGGGGGTTTACCCCCATGCCCATCGATGGCACGGCCTGGAGCTGGCAACTGGGACAGTTGGCCACAATGGCTCGAGCCTGACTCCATGTTAGCTGGAACTGTCGGATCAGACCTGGCACATTCTGATGGTAATGCTGGTGGCTTAGCTTTGCCTGTTGGAAAACATCAGGGAGACGTGCTTTTTCGACTGGAGCAGCAAGGAAGTCTGCTTTGCGATTCCCCCCTGCAATCTCACCTGGGAAATCAGTGTGTGACCTCACATGCATCACAAAGAATGGATGCTCTCGGTGAGAGATTAAATAAATCAGCCTTGAGAGCAATCTGAAGAGATGTTCATTCTCTATTTCTTTGAGCACGGCCTGCTCCACCCGGGACACTACTCCTGCCACATAGGCAGAGTCTGTCACCAAGTTGATTGGCTCAGAGAACCTCTCAAAAGCTCTTACCACTGCAGCCAGTTCAGCCACCTGGGGGGATCCCTCCACAAACTCGACATCAGCTTCCCAGTGCTGAGTCTGTGGATTTCTCCAAGTCATCACCGACTTGTGGGAAGCCCCAGATGCATCCGTGAACACTGTGAGAACATCGAGTGGTCTCCGACTCCTTTTCTCTCAAGGAACAAGGTGGAATTCCTTGTTGAACAACTTGTGAGACGGGGCATGGACTGATATTTGTCCCCTGTAGCTGTCCAGAGATAATTGGAGACTGGTGCTGCTCTGGAGCAAATGCTCAAACATCCCTTTGGTCAGTCTCTCAGGAGAGTTCCTTCCCTCCTCAGAAAGCCTGACTGAGAGGTGAATACATGTAAAGTCACACCCTGCTAATTCGCACAGTCTCACCCTGGCCTTCTGAATCAGCTTTGCTATCAGCTCTTGTGGCTTAGTGATGGTCTTGGATCTTTGGTGAGAGAGGAAAACCCACTCTATGATCAAGAGTGGATCCTTCTGTCCCTCGATCCATTGGAAAATCAACCGATGCAAATGTGGCAGCTTTCCTAGAACAATGAATTGGAAAGGCACGTTTGGGTCACACCGATGTGCCTGCCTCTCTGACAAGGCCTTCTGTACCTTTTCAATTGCTGTCTTTGCCTGTGGGGTCAGTTCCCTGGGGGAGGCCAGCTCCCTCTCCCCCTTCAATAAATTGAAGAGACGGTCTAGGTCCTCATTCGTGAGGCCTAGCCAGGGCCTTACCCAATTCAAAGACCCACACAAAGAGTGGAGGTCCGCTAGTGTTCTGGGGTTGCAATTGATCTCCAGTTTTTGCGGGACAATGGTCCTTGCAGCGATCTCCAGACCCAGGTATTTCCAAGGTGGCATCCTTTGAACTTTGTCGTTCTGCAATTGAAATCCAGCAGAGGTTAAAATCTCAACCACTAGGTCAAGCATGTGTTGGAGTATAGAGTCATTGGGGGTACACACAAGCACATCATCCATATAGTGAAGGATGATGGCGCCCTTTCTCTCTGCGTGTACTGGAGACAGTAGCGAGGCTACGTATTGTTGGCATATGAAAGGACTGGATTATAGACCTTGGGGCAAAACTTTCCAGTGATAGCGTTTCATTGGGGCTTCTCGATTGATGGTGGGAACCGAGAATGCAAACCTCGTGGCATCTTCAGAGTGCAATGGAATTTGGAAGAAACAGTCCTTGATATCTAGGACAGCCAATTGCCAATCTCGAGGGAGCATTGTTGGACTAGGCATCCCTGGCTGGAGTGGACCCATGTCCTCTATAATTTTGTTTATTTCTCGGAGATCGTGGAGCAATCTCCACTTGTCCTTCCCAGGTTTCTTTATTACAAAGACTGGGAAATTCCAAGGGCTATCTGCCTCTTGTATGTGTCCTTGAGCCAATTGCTCCTCCACAAGTTTCTCAAGCGCCTTGAGTTTCTCGATACTCAAAGGCCACTGTGCTACCCACCTTGGGGTGTTGTCCAACCACTTTAAATTGTGGGCAGGGCGCGCCACAGTGGCTATTTCCAAAAATCCTGGGGTGTCTTAGGAATGACCAACCGGACTCCCCACTGGGACATGGTGTCTCTCCCCCACAGGGGGGCCTTATAGTCTGCAACAAATGGACGAACACTTGCCAATTTCCCATCAGGTCCCTCAATTTGCACAACGTGTTTTGAAATCTTTGCCAATTTGGTTCCTCCTATGCCCTGAAGTTTGCCTGCCACAGGTTGCAACTACCAATGTGATGGCCACATGGTCTTAGGTATTACCGTGATGACTGCGCCCGTGTCCAGAACCCCTTCCATATGAAGGCGCTCTGGCCCATGGACTAGGTTGCATGCCATCGAGGGTTTATCCTCTCCCACCACCTCTTCCCAGTAGACTTCTGGTGATTTTCCTTCTACTGTTATTTCTACTGGGATGGGAATGGCTTGGGCCAGAATTTGCCCCTTTTCTAGGTAAAATGGTGGGTGCGAGCAGCGTGCCAACAGCATAAGGCCTGATATCTTTTCCTTAGTAGTCATGGGAGCTACCTCAATCTCTGAAGGTGTGTGTGCTGTATCTCCAATGACAAAATACTCACTGTCCGGTTCCATTTGGTACGCCTTCAGGTCCTGTGAGCTGTTTGACAGGTCCACACTATAATGACTTCCCAATCAGTGGATCTGAAATGAAACCCTTTGGCAGTCACTAGGCGAGGTCAGCCTAGCGGCTGCCAAAACTTGTTAGTTGTACATTTGACATTTTTATTTTTCTGCCCCCCCCCCCCACACCATGAGCCCTGTCCATGAGCCCTGTCCTCCCCCTTATCTGTTAAGGGAGAGGCATTTTCCCGTGTGGGTCACACTATATTTATGTCTTTGCGCGTAGTTGTATTAGCAGCGGGCACGCGCTGTACACTCAGTTTTTTTGTTTGTTTAACCTTCTCTGGTACTGGTTTTGAGGGCAGTTTCTAGCCAAGTGTCCTGGTTTCTTGCAACGGAGGCAGATGATGCGCTGCAGCTGGTGTGATGACATTGGTTGCCTCCTTAGACCTGGTACGGTCGTGGCAGCAGGCTGTAGTTGTGCAGATGTTGTATTTCTGTCAGGGGTATCAAACAGCTCTCCTTTTCTGGTATGCTCGTCGCTCATCTGAGCAAGACTAGGTGATGGGTCAAAAGGAAGGCTGAGGATAATTCTGTGGCAGGTCTCGTTTGCATTCCTCTGAGCCATCTCTTTAAGCAGCTCTGTCTGCACCATAGGGTCTTGCACCCGTCTTTCGACTTGTGCTCTCAAGCGATCCACAAACTGTAAAAAACTCTCTGAAGGAAACTGTTTAATGTCAATATAGCTGCCCTTAGCCTCAGTTATTGGTAATTGATAGAACATTTTTTCTGCAGCATTACAGATCTTATCTAAAACCGACTTAGATAGCACTCGAGTTTGTTTTTCTGGACAGTGCCAGTCACCTGTGCTGCATAGATGGTCTATTGTAATAGGGTTACCCTCATTATTGTTGGCCTCACTGGGCATTTGTTGTATCTCCTTTAAAACTGCTGTTAGAGCCAATTTCCATCTGTTTTCCCACATCTCATATTCAGAAGGGCTTAGTAAGCATTTAAAAAGATCTGTGATATCCTTTGATACCATCTCATTTGAATTAAAGGTTGCCCTTATCATCCCTTTGAAAATCTCACTTGATCTCCCAAATTCTCTCTGTATTTTGCAAATCTCTGTTTTGTCCCTATATGGTAGTGGTTGATAAGCTCTGGTACCGTTTCTCCTACCTAGGTATTCAACAGGTGCTGCAGATGGTATGAATTCATCATCATTTCCCTGAATTTCAGGAATTTCTGCTTCTTTTCCAATGTCCATAGAGGCAGGGGTTTCCCCCCCCCCCCCCCCCACTCCTTGGGTCCCGGTGAGAAGCGAATGGCCCCCCCCTCTCCGGGGCTGCCGGTGCCGCGGGGGAAACCCCCGCCCCGCTGGTGCTGTGGGCTGGCCTTCCCTGCCTCCCCCCCCCCCCCCCCCCCGCCCCCGCCCCCGTCCAGGCTGGGAGCTGTGGAGGGGCCGGCCCCTCCCCCGTTGCCGTGGCAACTCAGAGGGAGGCGCTGATAAGGAGGGTGGGGCTATGCTCCCAGAGGCCGGGAAGGGTTGAGGGAGGGATGGGGTGTTGGGGGGAGGAAGGGACTGTGGGAAGAAGGCAAAAAGCACATGGCCACCGGCATTATGCTGCCACGTGTGTCTCTGAAACCCTGCCACATCACCAGGGCTCTGGGAAGAGAACCTTTCACTTTTGGAGAAGTCCGGACTATATTCTTGAGAAGAACAGGTGTTACAGGGGGATAGAGGGTGGGTAAAGCGATATCAGGGCTAGAGTATCGGGGGGGTATTCAGGATGAGAAAAAGGGTTAGTCGGACTGTTAGTCTGTGTCTGTATGCTTTTTTCTGCTTCTAAAATCTGTTTTCGAGCTTATAAAAATATGGGAATAAATAGAGAAACTTTATGTTCAACATTTTCGACTTTTAAAGTTAGTATCTGTCCAATTTGGTCCCAAAATGTTATAAATAGTGGCGAATAATTTGTTCAGCCTTTCAAGAGTCAATAAGAAATTTATTGATTACAGCAAGCGATGGCAAGCAAACAGCACTGGGTGCAGCCGGGGAGTCCCCGCTCCACAAAACGGCCCACACCGTTTCCCCCTTCCCACAGTCTTTTTATACTCTTTTTCTCCGGGGCCGCGGTATCTCTGGGTGTACTCTGCGCTTGCGCCCTCTGTTGCTAGGGGGTCGTCTTCTACTCTCTGGTGGTCGCCCGAGGGAAGCTCCTCTCTTCTTCCCCGGTGAAAGTCCACGGCCCTGCAATGGTCTTTTCCATATGCACCTAAGTTCTAATTACACAACCAGCTTAAGTAATCAACATACTAGCTAGTTTCTGTCTGGCGGTTTTCTCTTATCTACACAAGGCTTCTCCTTTGATTCTCTGTTATCTACACAAGGCTTCTCCTTTGATTTTCTGTTATCTACACAAGGCTTCTTCTTTCTGTCTTGATGAACAAAGAGTCTTTTCTAACTTATCACAATCCCCCCTTTTCTTTTTCTTTATTTTGTTCATCAAACCTTTTTAGTTCTTGTAAGCTAAGGGTTAAGGTTTCATTAGTCTCAGGATCCTCCGGTACGGATTCATATTTGGCCCTTATTAACATGAGGTGAGCAGCCTCCAATCTCCTCTTTACTATGTCTATGATCCTATTAAAAATGCACGGGCCAAAGGTTAGTCCCAAAATCAGCAAAATTAGGGGCCCTGCCATTGTGGACAATAGGGTAGTCAGCCACGGGGAGCTGTTGAACCAGGTTTCATATCAACTTTGTTGGGCTTCTCTTTTCCTTCTTCGTTTCTCTAATCCTTCCCTTAGTTTTGTCATTGTATCCCTGACTACCCCTGTGTGATCTGCATAGATACAACACTCCTCTCTGAGTGCTGCACATAGCCCTCCTTGCTGTAGGAGCAGGAGGTCCAATCCTCTCCTGTTTTGCAAAACTACTTCAGATAGAGATCTCACTGATTTCTCTAAGGCTGATATCGATTGCTCTATTCGCTCTAAGTCCTCGTCTATTTCTACCCTTAGAGAGTGAAATTCTTTCGTTTGTTTTACTAAGGAGGCCACTCCCGTGCTTACACCTGCTCCCCCCATGAGCATTAAAGCAGCCACTGTAAGTGTAGTAAAAGGTTCTCGTTTTTGTAGATGGTGTGCTGGGGTAGTTTGTAGGTTATATACATAGTCTTGAGGATGCTAGATAATTTTTGGGATTATGACTACTTGTATGCAGTAATCTGAGGTCTCATCGAAAATTTCCAGGGAGATGCAGGGTGTGAGTCCTCCTTTTGCACAGATCCACTTTGTGTTTTTAGCAGGGAGTAACCACCTGGCTGGCTTATCCTCTCGTTTTGCTGTAGTTATTGTTTCACACAGGAATTCCATGTGCTGGGGCACTTGGCCAATGCATCTCCCCTTCCCTGTTACTAAGGCCAATGTGATTCCTTGCCCCCGCGAATCTTTCCAATTACATGAAGGGGGGTTACTGCCATTTGCACGTCTCACCTTTTCTGATATTCCGATAGCTTCATAAAATGGGGGTTTAACATCAAAGCAGAGCCAACAATGCTCTGTAAGCCGGGGGTTAGTTACAGTCAAGACCCGGTACGCTCCCTCTACCAGCTTCCAAAGGGTGTTAAATCGAGAATCCTCGCTAGGGGGTGCTATTTTCTGGGTGACAACATTTGAATTTTCCATTCCTGCGTTACTTTGATTATTGATTATTTCAACATGGCTTGGCTCTCCATCTTTAGCTATTACCGGGTTAGGGCCTACTGGTTGGGTATCTGATGAGATCGGCTCCTTCTTTATGGTGAACATGTTGCCTCTGTCCTTACCAGGTTCCACATACCGAAAACCCCATGTCCGTCCCACTGTCCATCCTGGATCTAATGGTTTAGTTACATTCAGATACACAAATTGACAATTCCCCTGATTGACTATGCCGCCCGACCAGTTCTTCTGTGGAGCTTTACAGCCGTAGGGTCCCCAAGAAACAGTAAGTCATTGATCTCTTTCTACTGACCAATCCGATGCTATTGTTTCACAGCCCCAATACCCACAGAAGTATTCCCCAGGGTAATTGCAATATCCCTTTCCTGGATTTGATGCTGGACACATATAGAAACCTATTTTATTTAGACATGGTTCGATGGGGGCCAGTGTGCATAATGACAGTGTAAAGCTAGGAGATCCGGATGATATCTGAGTTTGAATTTCCTTCCCATCTACTCAGTTTAGTATCCACTTAAAGGGTTGATCTGAAAATTGAGAATATCCTCCTGGCAATAACATAATCAGAGCTACAAAAATGATAACTTGCCAAGGAGGATGGAGTCCTGTTTCTGCATTTAACTCATAACTCCCTACTATTCCCCTTTTAGTTTGTTGCCCTTTGTGTCTATCCGGGGTGTTTGAGTCAGTACCTTTGGGGAGATTATCAATACCCAGTCGGGAGTACTTCTGTATTATTCCACTTGGGATTGGGAAGAGCCTGGTTCTTTCCCCTCTGCCTCGCCCGCCGACTCGGGTGCTTTGAGCTGCAGGGATTACCATCTTCTCGGCAGCAGCGGTACTCTCCAGTGCATCCATTCCCTTTTCCCCTTCTAGCCTTATACTGCTCCCAGTTCTTATCCTTGACCGGGGATGAGTTACACAGGATTTCTTTCAGCTCTTTCCGACAACACCAGTTTACAATATGGGCAACAAAGGGGCAGGTTCATTCAGGTGGAAACAAAAATTCTCAGGGTTAACCCCTTTTCTGTAAACCTCCCACCACTCTTCTGATTTGAACCTTACCTACTTATTCTCTAATTCTCCTAACACTAATATGATTCTTGTTAATCCTCGCTCTAGCTTGCAGCAGCTGGAGCAAATCCCAGTAGGTGGCTTTCCTTTGTAGCAATGGACCCACCACCGTTCTTGGCAAGTTTTACAAACAAAGCACACAAAAGGATAACAATCACAACGTATTTCTTCAGATACTACTCTATAATCATCAGCTGAGGGGTAAGTGTACCCTTTCTGTTCCCCCTCTTGGTCTATTTGGATTACCCACACTGAGTCCGTTAGTTCTTCTTCAAGGTGACTTTTAGGTTTCTAGGTTGGCTCGTTACTCTCCAATGGTCAGCCGTAGTGATCGGTCCTTTAACTCGGCTTGCGTGGGTCCATCCCTTCTCGGCGGTCCGAATTGCAGTCTCTGTGGTGAGCAAAACAACGAAGGGGCCTTCCCAACGAGGTGTTAAAGAATTTTCTTTCCATGATTTAATGAGTACTCTATCTCCAGGTTTAATCTTATGTATTGCTAGGTCTAACAGAGTTCTCTGAGTTAACAGCCCCTTTTCCCTCAATTCTCTCCTTCTGTTCATAATTTGCACAATATAGGTATTGGTCTGAGAATCTTTCAAACAAGGGTGATCTACAGGGGCCTCCATATCATAGGGCATTCCGAATAGCATTTCAAAAGGGGTATCCCCACATCAGTTCGGGATTGAGTGCGGATATTTAATAGAGCCAAGGGCAAACACTTGACCCAAGACATCTTTGTTTCTAGCATTAATTTAGTTAGCTGTTTCTTGATTTCCCCATTCATCCGCTCCACTCTCCCAGAACTTTGAGGGTGCCATGGAGTGTGATACTTCCACTGGGTCCCCAGGGCGGTGAGAACATCTTTTGCTATTTTTGAAGTAAAGTGGGGGCCCCTATCAGAATCTAGGATCTCTATCATCCCGTATCTAGGTATGATTTGTTCTAAAAGTATCTTAACCACCGCATGAGACGTTGCTCTGGCGGTGGGGAATGCTTCTACATAGTGTGTCAAGTGATCTATCAATACCAACAAGTACTTGTACCTCCCTATTTTGGGTAGTTCAGTAAAGTCCACTTGTATATGAGAGAAAGGTCTTTGTGCTAACTCTCTCCCACCCCTTGGTCTCTCTCTTTGTTGCTGCTTGTTTACCTTTTGACAGGTCAGGCAGCGTTGGGTCACCTGTTTAGCCAGAGTATAGATTCCTATACACATGTATTTGATAGCAAACTGATCGACTAAGGCCTGAGTGCCCCAATGGGTTTTATCATGTATAGCCTGCAGGATTCTCATGGCTACTCCTTTCGGGAGTACTTCTCGACCATCGGGTAATACCCACTTGCTTTCCTCCTTTTCCCGTATTCCCATTTGGTTTAATTTTTCTTTTTCTTGTACTGTGAATGTTAATAAATATTTCTTTGAGCCATGATACCAGCAATGTTTTTTTGGGGGGTTACCACAAGCACTTCTGATGGAATAATCTCTAAACATTTTACAACCTGACCAACACGGTGTTGTTCCTGAATCATCTCCACAAGCAGAGCAATCCTCCCTTTGTGTAACCTCAAGCTTATGTTTTAAATTCAGTAGTGCAGCTCTCTTGGCCTCTTGATCAGCTAAATTGTTTCCCCTAATGGAGGCTCCTATTCCTGTCTGATGGCCACGGACATGCACTACTGCTATCCTTTCCAGATATCTGAGAGCTTGTAAAACTCGTCGGATTAATTCCTCATGTATTAACCCCTTTCCTTGTGAGTTAATTAATCCTCTCTCTTCCCAAATTTTACCGAAAGTGTGTACTACCCCATAAGCATATTTAGAGTCAGTGTAGATGGTTCCGGATTTTTCTTTTAACAATTCTAATGCTCTGAGTACTGCATATAATTCACATGCTTGTGCTGACCAGCTAGGGCTAAGTGGGCCAGATTCTATTATCCTGAAGGTTTTTCCATCCACCACAGCGTATCCAGATTTCCGTTTCCCCTCAACAACCCGGGAGGATCCATCTACATATAACCGGGCCCCTGAGGCTAGTTCTTCCTCTTCCAAATCTGGCCGTATTTTGGTTTGTTCCTCAATTTGTTGGAGGCAATCGTGTGCCAGCTCAGTAGTTGGTTCCCCATATAGGAATTGAGCAGGATTTTGTAAAATGGTAGTTTCTATAGTCAATTTAGGGGATGATATTAGGATGCCCTCATATTTAAGCAGCCTAGCATCTGTTATCCATTTTTCAGCTTTTTGTTGCAAAACTCCCCGGATGTTATGAGGGGATAAGACCCGCAGCTCACTTCCAAAGGTTATTTTCCCTGCTTCTTCTACTAAGAGAGCAGCAGCTACAATTACTTGTAAGCAGGTGGGCCACCCTCTACTAACAGGGTCTAAAAGTTTTGAGAGATACGCCACTGGTTTTTTGTTCCCGGCCCAGTCCTGAGCCAGCACCACATATGCAGTTCCCTCTTCCACATTAATAAATAGGAAGAATGGTCTTTTTAGGTCAGGGAGACTGAGGACTGGTGCATTTACCAATTCAACCTTTAGGGCCTTTATCTTCAGGTGTCCACTTGAGTAATCCTTTTTGAGCTAATTTTTCATACAGGAATTTAACTTTCCCACTAAAGTTCACTATCCACTGTCGACAGTATCCAAAAAGTCCTAACAACTGCCGTATCTGTCTCTTATTCTGTGGGGCTTGTAATGAGAGTATACCTTGGACCCTTTCAGCATCCAATTTCTTAGTTCCTTTGGTTAACTTATGTCCCAAGTATTTAACTTCTTCCTCTACAAACTGTAGCTTAGACTTTGAAACCTTAAGTCCCTTCAAACTCAGGAAGTTTAGTAGCTTTATGCTTTCTTTTCTTACTATCTCCTCCTCCTTGCCTGCGATTAGCAAATCATCTACATACTGTACCAAAGCTGTTCCTTCACCTAAGGAATCATCTGCCAATATTTGCTCTAATGCTTGTCCAAATAAATTAGGGGATTCTGTAAATCCCTGAGGGAGGACAGTCCATCTTAATTGTTGCTTTCGATGGGTATCCGGGTCTTCCCATTCAAAGGCAAAATAATCTCTGGAGGCTTCTTTAAGAGGGCAGGCCCAGAAAGCATCTTTTAAGTCTATTACACTGTACCATTTATTTTCAGGGCCTAATTGACTTAAAAGTGTATATGGGTTAGCTACTACGGGAAATCTTTCAACAGTTCTTTTATTAATTTCTCTTAAGTCATGAACTAGCCTGTAACTACCATTCGGTTTCTTTACAGGTAAGATGGGTGTGTTAAAAGGAGACATGCATGGTTCGAGGAGACCTTGTTTTAAGAGTCTCTCAATTTTGGGTTTTAACCCTTGTCTCCCTTCTTGAGACAGAGGGTACTGTTTTATTCTCACAGGTATTTCAGGGTCCCGGATGGTTACTTCAAAAGGTTCGATATTCAATCTTCCTACTGTATTGGGGGTGTACCACACTTCTGGATTGATTTCAGCTTCATCCGCGGTCCGTAGGGGACACAGTTTTACACTCAATTTCTCCTCTATTACTTCCACTCCTATTCCTAGTTCAATCATCAAGTCCCATCCGAGTAGATTATAATCTGCCTCGGGAACTAATAAAAAGGATCCCATCCCCAATTTAGAATCAGTCTCCAAAAAGACATCTTTTATCACAGGTACTCCAAAAGGCTCCCCTTTTGCCCCAATTACCTGTACCGTGTCAGATGAAATTTTACACCCCCGGGGAAGGGTCTGGACGGTTGATCTTTCCACCCCCGAGTCCACAAGGAACTCGTATTCTTGCTGCTGGGGACCTATCTTTAGCTTTACCAGGGGCTCCGTTCTTTCTCTTGTCCCCAGCAGATAGAGCCCCTGACACCCCTAGTCTTCCTGAAGCTGTTTTTCATCAGCCATCCTTTGTCGGCATTCCTGCTTAATGTGACCCCTCCTCCCACAGTAAAAGCAGGCAATTCTTCTGTCCTCCTTCCTCTCATCAATCCCATCAGTCCGCCTTGGAATTCGCTTACTTCCCCGCATGGCTGCCCCCTTCTGTAAAGGAGAGGGGGCAGTTTTCTGCCCTTCCCGAACTGCCGCTACTATCATCCTAACTTGCTTTTTATGAGTTTCATCCTCCCTCCTTACATAAACTTTCTGCGCCTCTCGCAATAATTCATCCAATCCTCTTCCTTGCCAATCCTCCAATTTTTCTAACTTCTTCCGAATGTCCACCCATGAGTTCGCTACAAACTGTGTTTTTAGCAAGGCCTCCCCTACTGGGGTATCAGGGTCCACTCCAGAGTATAACTGAAAGATTTTTCTCAGTCTTTCCAACCATTCTGTGGGGTCTTCGTCCTTTTTTTGCTGTTCTCGAAAAGCCCTGTGAATATTCTGTCCTCGAGGGACAGATCTTCTTATTCCTTGTATTATAATGTTCCACAAATCTGCCATATGGGCTCTGTGTTGCGAATCCTGGTTGTTCCAGTCAGGGCGTTGCATAGGCCACTTGATGTCTGCGAGGGGCCCTTGTTGGTGTTCATCATCCCATATTCTCATCCCTACATCTCTAATCATCCTCCTTTCCTCTGAGGTAAATAATATACCTAAGATAGATTGCATCTCATCCCAAGTATAAATGTTCGGACCCAGAAATTGGTCTAACCTTTCGGCGACTCCAAGGGGGTCCTCTAAGAGATGTCCCATTTCCTTTTTGAACTCCCTCACATCTCCCGAGTTCAAGGGTACAGACACATATCCAACTCCTAAGATTTGAGCTGGTTGCCCCGGTTGCCCTGCATTAGGGTTAGGGACCATCCCCATTCCTGCTTCTCGGAGTGGGAACAATCCCAATTCCTCCTGCCTTTTCCTAGTCTGGCTTCTAGTTACCCGCTGGTTATTCCCCTGGAGCTCGGCATTCAACTCATCCCCCTCTGAGTCATCTTTTGCTGAGTCGTTTTTTGCCGGGGCAGAGGTGTCAGGATGTTGTGGTGAATGTGGAGGCAGGGGAGGGTAAAGGTTCCGGGGAGGAGAACGGGGAGGGGGGGCTGGTGGTAGAGGAGGTGATGGAGGGGGAGGAGGTATGTAGGGTGGAGGGGTGGAATCGGGTAGGTCTGTATCCTCTTTCAATCTTTTCTTTTTCTCCTTAGTACTAAGTGTAAACAGCTTAGTGCAAGTTTCCCCCATTATCCAGAGGGAGGCGTACTCGCTCTCCTCTGAGTTCGAGGACTCTTTAGAATTCACGTAAATATTTAAAGCCTGACATATCCAATCCTCAAATGAGCCAAACACTGGCCAGTACAAATGGTCCCCTCTTATTTGTTCCCAAACCTCTATGCAGTAGTGCACAATTTTCACCTTGTCCTTTCCTTTCCTGGAGGGGAAGGCATCCTAATTTTTAATCATTAGTCCTAATGGACTATCTGGAGGAATCTGGGGAAGCTTTACAGGGTTTCCCCTACCCATGGGACCAGAGGGCTTGCTTTTCCTCTGTCCCATCTTCCGGAGTGCCTCCTCACACACACCTCTTCGCTTCCCTCAATTCGTGGCCCAGCCCGTCGCCGGGTATGGGAAACGCACTACTATGAGGTCCACACTCACGTCGTCTCACAGAGACATCTCACTCACCACACTCCGGGATCCCAACCCCTTTGAACGGAGCAACCTCAGTAGCCCCGAAGGACCACTGAAAGCTACTTACACAGTCCTGTGTCTTCGCCCGGGACTTCGTGCACAAAGATTAAGGGGTTGCCAGCTATTCTTTGCTTGCCACCGAATTTGGGTTCGTCGGTAAGGGTCCCAGAGGGGGACTCCTGAGCGGGGCTCGCTGCCAAAGCAGCGAGGGCGCCTCCCCGGGAGGAGTTTCCAGCGGATAGCCCTTATCCGAGTCACAGCACCAGATTGTTATAAATAGTGGCGAATAATTTGTTCAGCCTTTCAAGAGTCAATCAGAAATTTATTAATTACAGCAAGCGATGGCAAGCAAACAGCACTGGGTGCAGCTGGGGAGTCCCCGCTCCGCAAAACGGTCCACACCGTTTCCCCCTTCCCACAGTCTTTTTATACTCTTTTTCTCCGGGGCCGCGGTATCTCTGGGGGTACTCTGCGCTTGCGCCCTCTGTTGCTAGGGGGTCGTCTTCTACTCTCTGGTGGTCTCCCGAGGGAAGCTCCTCTCTTCTTCCCCGGCGAAAGTCCACGGCCCTGCAATGGTCTTTTCCATATGCACCTAAGTTCTAATTACACAACCAGCTTAAGTAATCAACATACTAGCTAGTTTCTGTCTGGCGGTTTTCTGTTATCTACACAAGGCTTCTCCTTTGATTCTCTGTTATCTACACAAGGCTTCTCCTTTCTGTCTTGATGAACAAAGAGTCTTTTCTAACTTATCACACAAAATGAGAGTGAATTAATTTCTTGCACAGTAAAATTTGGTATTTCATTTGTTAGCCAGCATACAAAATGCAGTAGAAGCTTATTTGGGAATGTAACATTAGTTAAAATATTGTTACGGTGTTTTAGTGTGCTCTTTTGGTCCACCGATAATTCTGCACCCATTTTTATTCCATATCGGTGCACTTACTCACCACCAGAGACTTAGCACAGCACGAATTTTGAATTCCCCACTCGTCGAGCACAGGAAATGGCGGGGCGGGGGGGAGGGGAACGGCGGGGGGGCGCCGCACTACCAGGGCGGCTCCTGCTCTTTTTCTTGGCTCCCCTGGGGCACGGGGGTTTCCCCACCGCCCTCCCAGGGTTAGATACCCCTCCCGTGGCTTCCCCACCCCGGGAACGCAGGCTTTTTATACAATCCCGCCCGTTCCAGGCTGCGTGTGTTGGGTCCTAGCGTACCCGTGCTCACAGCGTCCTACGGTCACTATGGTAACCCTCTCCCAGCTAGGCGCGTGCCCAGGAAATGCGAATCGAAGCGGTCCTTACCAATCCTGTGGAACTGTGGGGTCGTGCGTGGAAGAGTCTGGGGTCCCAGCTCCAGCCGGCTCGCCTGGGGCGCTCCGGCGAGGTCCCGACCTATCACTCTCACTCAAAGCCACTCATCCTACATAGGAAAAAAGATCCATCTACCAGGGATGCTGGGCACCGGTGCGGACGTGACCATCATCGCTTGCTCGGAATGGCCAGCAGACAGGGAACTACAACCGGTAGCAGAAATGATTTCAGGGATCGGTGGAGCCACAGTGTCCATGCGAAGCAAGCACAACATCCTCGTCGAAGGGCCTGAAGGCAAGATGGCAACCATCTGCCCATTCGTGGTAAGAGCCCCCATCACTCTTTGGGGCAGGGACGTTCTATCCCAGTGGGGAGCTTCCCTACGTATTCCCAGTCAGGATTTCTGACTGGGGCCACTGAGGAGCGCGCACTACCAGATACCCCTCGGCTCACCTGGAAATGCCAAGACCCAATCTGGATCGACCAGTGGCCCCTCTCTAAAGTAAAACTGCGCGCACTACAAGCCCTTGTGGAAGAACAGCTCGCCAAAGGTCACATCGCTGACACCACCAGCCCTTGGAATTCTCCACTCTTCATACTGCAAAAACCTGGGACTGACAGGTGGAGGCTCCTCCATGACCTTCGCAAAATCAGTGAGGTCATCGAGGAAATGGGTGCCCTCCAGCCTGGACTGCCTTCACCATTGATGCTGCCTTGAGATTGGACACTTGACATCAAAGACATTAAGGACTGTTTCTTCAGCATTCTGCTGCACCCCCAGGACGCTCCACGGTTCGCTTTCTCCATTCCCTCTCATAACAGAGAGGGTCCACTCAAAAGATACCATTGGTTTTATCTCCCACAAGGACTAAAAGTCTCACTTACTATATGCCAGTGGTACGTCACTCACATCCTGTCTCCTGTTCAGAACCTATTTCCAGATGCAATCATCTACCACTATATGGATGATATCCTGGTCTGTGCATCAGAAAAAACGTATTTAGAAAAAGCAGTTAAAGGGACAATCGAAACCATAGAAAAAGTAGGGTTCGAGATCCGTGAGGACAAAATACAATACACCAACCCATGGATTTATCTTGGATTCCTGATCCGAGAAAGGACAATCGTACCCCAGCAGCTTGCTATCTGAGATGACCCAAAAACCCTGAGAGACTTACACAGTCTGTGCGGATCCATCAACTGGGTACGTCCCTTGCTAGGAATTACAACAGAGGACCTCGCTCCCCTGTTCAACCTTCTCCATGGCAGCGAAGACCTAGACTCTCCACGCACGCTCACAACAGACGCCCAAGACACCATCACCAAGGTCCAAGAAGCCTTGTCTTCATGCCAAGCTCATCGCTTCGAGCCCAAGCTGCCTTTCCAATTCGTCATCCTCGGAAAAGCACCCCGGTTCTATGGACTGATGTTCCAATGGGATCTTCAACTTCAAAACCCTTTATTGATACTGGAATGGATCTTTACAAACAACCAACCTTCAAAGACAATTACCACCTTCCAGGAAATAATGGGACATTTAATAAAAAAAGCCAGAACTCGCCTCCGCTCCCTTGCTGGGTGTGAGTTCACATGCATATATTTGCACTAACCACTGGGGACCTGGAACATTTGCTCCGGACCCATGAAAACCTCCAATTTGCCCTAGACAGCTATACAGGCCAAATTTCCATCCATATCCCAAAACATAAACTTTTTAATGCAGTCTTTAATCTGACCCCAAAATTAGTCCAAAGTAAAACACGACTCAAAGCTCTAACAATTTTTACAGATGGCTCAGGGTCATCCCATAAATCTGTAATGACTTGGAAGGACCCTAAGACTCAAAATTGGGAGTCTGATATCCAAATAGTGGAGGGATCTCCACAGATTACAGAATTAGCAGCTGTTGTCAGAGCCGTTGAGAAATTCAAAGACGAACCTTTTAATCTGGTCACGGATTCTGCATATGTTGCAGATATAGCTATGAGAGCAGAACATGCTCTTCTCAAAGAGGTTTCCAATCCAAAGTTGCATCAATTGATTTCGGCATTAACACGCTTAATCTCTCACAGAAAGAAACCTTACCATATAATGCATGTGAGGTCGCACACCGACCTCCCAGGTTTCATCACAGAAGGGAATAGGAAAGTGGACGCATTGGCCATGGCAATTGAAACTGCTAACGTCCCTGACATCTTTGCCCAGGCAAACTTGTCACACACATTTTACCATCAAAATGTACCAGCCCTTATTAGAATGTTCAAGCTTTCAAAACATCAAGCAAAAGCTATTGTCGCCACATACCCAAACTGTCAAAATTACCAGATACCCTCTATGGGGACAGGAGTCAATCCCCGAGGCCTGAACAGCTGCCATCTGTGGCAGACAGATGTAACTCACTTCACACCTTTGGGAAGGTCAAAATACGTACAGATATCGGTCGACACGTTTTCGGGAGCAATATTTGCATCAGCTCATCCAGGAGAAACTACACAGCACACCATAAAGCACTTCCTCCTTGCATTCGCTCCCCTGGGAGTGCCAAAACAAATCAAAACAGACAATGGACCTGCCTATAACTCTCGAAAATTAAAAGAGTTCTTCAGTGAATGGGGAATAGAACACAAGAAAGGCATACCAGAAAATCCCACAGGACAATCAGTCATGGAAAGGACACATCAAACCCTCAAAAGAGTCCTCGATCAGAGGCGAAGAGAGACAAAAATCATATCTCCAGTTGAGAGACTTCGCAAGGCTCTCTACGTCATCAGTTTCCTAAATGATACAACATCAGAGCCTGACCCCCCAATACTTCGGCACTTTGCAAATACCACCCAAGCAAAGCTTACTGAGAAACCACCAGTGCTAGTGAAGGACCCAGAAACACATCAAATTTCTGGGCCTTTCCAGTTGATTACGTGGGGTAGAGGGTATGCATGTGTTCTACTACCATCTGGTCCAAGGTGGTACCCAGGAAAAAACATGAAACCATACCTAGGTAATGCCACCATAAAGATAACAAATGTTGCTTATATTCCCTATCAGAAGCCCCATCCTTGTCCATAGATAAAAATTATCTCTGTTGTTGCTGTCCTCACTGCTGCCTGGATGCTCTTCACCGTACCGCATGCCTTCAGCTGGATTAGCCCACAGCCTAGCCACAATGTTTGGGTAACCTTAGCGAAAACATTAAAACAGGATAACATGTGCTTATCCATGGGAAGCATTGATAACCCACTTTCCACATGTTCAGTAGGGATTCCATTCGTAGCAGACGATTGGCCCGCCTATAATTCAGAGCTCCTCCGCACCACAGGTAAGAGACCCAACATGGTAGATACTTGGGACGAATGGACAAAAATGTTGCCCGATGCTCAGGAGGAACCCCAAGTATTGGACCTGTTGGGGTCCTCCAAGGCAACATACTGTGTCGAATTTTATTTTAGACGTCCAAAGAACAATTGGCCAGAAATTGACCAGACAAAAAACACATACAGAAAGGATGTATCACCCATTAATAAAGCCTATAACTCTCCGGATTGGTGCAATTACACTGCTCGGGTGATCTCTGTATCCTCTCTCCACCCCAAAGTATTACCCAAGGGAACGTTTCTCATCTGTGGTGACAGAGTATGGGCTGGGATTCCCTCCCGCCTTCAGGGAGGTCCCTGTAGCCTTGGAAAACTTTCCACCCTCACTCCAAATATTACCTTATAACATAATTGGAAAAAAGAAAGCAAACTAAAACGCCACAAAAGATCCTACATGGAATTTGATGAAAATTGTGATCCAAAATTATATGATTGTAACAAAACAAAAAGATTGCAGTCTCCCTATTCCTACCCTGGGTAGCTGCAGCTAAAGCTCTTGGGGAAATAAATCACTTTGGGTGCCGGCTCAGCAAGCAAGCCAATGCTACCTCTGCCACCCTAAGCGATCTTTTAAAGGAAGAAGAAACCACGAGACATGCATCACTTCAAAATCGAGCAGCGATCGACTTCCTACTGCTAGCCCACGGACATGGCTGCGAAGACTTTGAAGGGATGTCTTGCTTCAATCTCTCTTCACACTCCGAATCCATCCACGCAAACATCCAGAAACTGAAGGAACTTGTGAAGGACTTAAAAGTAGAAAGCAACCCAGGCTGGGTCAATGACCTTTTTGGTCAATGGGGATTAAGGGGATAGGTTGCCTCTTTGGTTAAGGGAATTTTGTGGATTTTCATTGTAATTGTCATTGTGTTAACTATGTTCTCATGCCTTGTCCACTGTTTCAAAAGAACTATAGGACATGCATTTTTACTAAATACAGAAAGTGGAGTTGTAGCAGGCAGAGGCCCTGCAAGGCCTCCGTGGAGGTCACTAGCCTAAGATAAGAAATGCAGAGTCATGATGAGTGGACCAAAGCAGCCCCTCTTCCACCCTCGGACCCTTGTTATCTCTCTGTAAGGCTGTAGGTCATATTCTCCTCAACCCTGGCCATTGGACAATTCCTAACACCCAAGAATCCTACATAAACCCTCACCTCTGCCCAATTCGGCAGAAGACCTGTCACTGGAAACCTTCGCAGGAGCTGCCAATAAAGACACCACTGCAGAACTCCATACAGGCTTGTCCTCTCTCCATCCCTGCGTCTGCTGAGGCACATAGCGAGCAATGAGCTGAAATCGCTGAGAGCTGAATTCACTAGAGTTGAAATCACTCCAGAGTTGCTCGCTAGGTCACCTGCGGCTGGGAGCTAGCCCAAGGGCCCAGAAGGCTGAGCTGATTAAGCACAGTGCTATCCGGGACACCTACGGAGGCAGCTGCCCAGGGGGCCGGACGGACCCTTGGTACCCCAGGCCACTCTAGTGCTGAACTGTTGATAAGAGAAAAAATAAACAATAACCTGAAGACTGAAAAAACCAAAATTCCTGTTTGTCTCTCAATTCTGGCACAGAACTTTTTAAGGGTCTCCCCATCAGGGGAACCTTGGTGGGGGGTGGTTTCCACAGGTCCAGGGACATCATACTCATCTTTCTTGTTTAGGCAGGCTACCTGTCATTTGACTAATTAGGAAACATCACTTCAGGCTTCTGACAGTATAACGTCTTTTGGAAACCTCCCCATCTCTCCTGTCCAGACTGCCTGTAAGAAGAATCATAGAATTGTAGAATGGTTTGAGTTGGAAATGACCTTAAAGACCATCTCCTTCCAACCTCCCTGCTACCCTCACAGTAAAGAATTTCTTCCTAATATCCAATTTAAACCTGCCCTCTGTCAGTTAAAAATCATTCCCCTTTGTCCTATTGGTGGAAGAAGTGCTAGAGGGAGGATGATGAACACTTGTCCTCCAGCAGCTCTTCTGCCTCAGTTGGCAACATGCAGATCTGGAAATCTAGGGAGGAAGTGGATTTTCCAGAAGACCTCTAGCTTTATTTTAAACATGCAAGAGATGGGGGCTGTCTAGACTTTTAAGTGCTCGCCTAAACTGACCTCCCAGGTCTCCGATGCTCACCAGAATCAAGTCTCGTTTAATAAGCAACCACAGAAGGTTTTACCATCCAAATTAAGCTCCCGGAGGAAAGTGTTGCTGTTAGGAGGCTTCTTGCAGTTAATTGAATTTGAGGAGGATAATGCACAGGTGAATGACAACAGATTTCACAGAAGTTGGCTTTAGCTCTTAATTAGGGAGAAATTCACACTTCCTCTGATAAGTACTGAGAAATAATCAAATGCCTGCCTGCTCAGCCTTGCTACTGCTGCTCATCTTTCTTAACGGTTCCTCTGGGCACCTCAAACACACTTCTGGAGGAAAAGGCCTGAAGTACAAGTCTTCACTTTGGGTCGTACTGGATGTTTTACCTTAAGGGTTCTGAATACACTCCCTTCTCCTGCCTCGGGCAACCGGTGCTTGCAAGTATTCAGATGTCAGTGCTATAAACTGATTAAACTGAAAAATTGCTAAGGACAAAAAAAGAAGGGAGACCCCATAGTAGGGGGGGAGAAATCAACCTGTTTGTGATTCTCCATTAAATGAAAGTAGACATAATAGTTGGCATGGCTTTTGCACTAAGTGCAAAATCACATTAATAACAAGCAAATGCTGGTTAGATGAACACAAGCAAGGCAGGTTCAGTTGCCCAGCATTTGTACTGCTCCTCTGATCTGCTCAAGCACTGGGAGCACCAGCAGAGAGCTTGGAGCAATATTAAGAGGTGCTGCCCAAATCCCATGTCCACTAATCCCAGCCATGTCTGTAGCTACTGAGACTGTGTTCATTTTATACACAGAGTCCAAAATGCCTTAAGATGAAAAAGAAAAAAAAAAAAATCTATTGAACAGTTCCAAATGAGGGGAGACTTAGACATGAGTCTGCGATCCCATAGTGAATGTGGAGCTCCCATCTTCCATCTTCTCAAACACCACATCTATCACGTTGTCTTGGTTTGAAAAGACAGGAGTCTGTGAAGGAAGGCAAGGGCCTCTCGTGAAATGGAAAAGGTAAACCCCCTCCCTCCGAATTACCACAATTTCAAAATAAAAAGGCTCTCAGGCAAAGATATGGGAATGGGAATAACATTTTTTTACTAGGAAAAACTAAATAAAAAAATAAAAAAATGTAATTAGTACAAACAAAACTACTGATAGAGTCAGAAACCTGACGCCCTGAGGAGTCAGGGTGTTGGTGATAGTCCAGTTAAATGGTGGCTGCTCCTCCTGGAGTGGCAGATGAAATGCGGCTGAAGCGGTGATCCCGTAAAAGGGTGTAGTTTTCTCTGAAGGTCTGGTGATAGAGTAGATGGTCCTGGTCTTCCTCTGGGAATCCAGTGAAGAGGCTGTTCCCATGTCCCAAAAAATGCTGATTTTATGCTTGGCTCCTCCCTCTGGGTGGAGCATCTTGCAATGGGATGATGTAACTTTATCAGTCATGCAGTGAGCCATTCAATGGCACATTAAGAGAAGATATCTCCCCGGAGGGAGACATTGTTCTTGGAAGAGATAAGAAAACTGCCCAACTTAACAGAAGATACCTGCCCCACCTTCGACAGATGGCAAATAGAATATATGCTTATCTTACAAGCCAGGACACATGTTGCTTCTGGATTTCATGTTCTCTCATGGGGCATACAGTTAAATCCTTAAACTCCACAAAATATTAGAAATCCAGGAAGCCTCTTTAGACTCGATCCTTTTAAAACCATTCACTACAAAGCACTGGAGACTATACAGCAACATTTAATGATGAGAGATCACCTTTCACTCCAAAGACTCCCTAGTTGCTTCCATGATTATATATGCCACTGCTGAAATGCAGCTGCCTCTGGGGCAGAGGCCAATGGACAACCCACATTACACCTGAGGGAAAGTTTTGGTCAGAAACTTGCTTTCATGAGAAGTGTCCGTGAAACTTCAGAATTTGTCATGGGACATAAAAACCCCAACAGCCTGGCATGTGGCAAAATGCACTAAACTCATTTAACTCACATTAGGAGTACAAAAATCCCCCAACTATTTCTTCATTATTGCTTTCCAAAGCCATAGGTATTTCAAGCATGGTTGTGGTCACAGTTCATGCACTGCCAGATCATCAACAGCACAGGCTTGACACAGATAAGGAATGGGCATTTGATCACACTTCTATGGAATGGACAAGTGCATAAGATGAGGATTAAACCTTTCTTCATGCCAACTTAAAGTCTGTTCCAGAGAATGGGTAAAACTTGTGAGGCATAAAGCCAGTGTGGTACAGACAAATGACATAGTATGATGCAATACGAAGTCTGCTGGGATAAAATTAAGTCACTGCTAATTTTTTTTGAACAAATTTGAATCAGGAAAATGAGTTTATACTGGACCAGTATCATGCATAAGTAGCATATTTAATCTGCTGCCCAGAGCCCTGGAGCTATATTTATTGCAACTTTGGACCACAGACTTAGTTACTTCCTATGGTTATGATACTCTGAAAGAACAACCCAACTTTGTCAGGGGGCTCAAAAAATTACTGTGACAGCTATTTTCTGTCCACAGTATAGATCCCATAGGAAACATCTTCTCCCTTTCACCCTCCTTGCATCAATCAGGGCAGAAACAAGGCAGAAGGACTTTTGCTTTAAGCAAAACAATTGAACATTATCTCTTCATAAAGAGTCAGAGCTAGCCTGGTGATATCCAAATCCCAACCAGGCACAACCCTGAGCATCCTGCCCTAGGTGACCCTGCGCTGAGCAGCATGGTGGACAATCTCCAGGGGCCTTTCCAATTCCAACCATTCTGTGCTTCTGTGACATATTATTTGGCTTCTATCTCCAGTGCTGGGCAAATTGGTCCCTCCGCTAAATGGCAATTTTAACAGACTGCTAAAATACCTGTTTATAAGATATACTTGGATATAGACACGTGTAAATTAGATGTGGATATACTGATGTCATCTGGATTTTTACGTTTTTCTTTAATTTTCTGTATTTTTACACATATATTTGTAGCTCTGTAGTCTTTTATTGTAGCTTAGCTACAGTATTTTCCTAGGCAGAAAGACAAAACAAATTCCAGGATCCCTATGCTATCTTGGTTCTCCTTAGAAACTAAGGTTGAAACCAGCTCTTTGAGACATATTTTTATAAACAGGGCCTAGTCCTCATCTGAAGGGAGGAGGATTTAGAAGATGCTAGAGCTGGGGGGGATTACTTCATCGGGCATGTTTCTAATTGGGGCACTCTTGTCAGATATGCTAATTTGCAAAATCTATAAAAATTGTACATGCATCACGTGGGTGTGCATCTTCGGCGTTTTCCACCTAATGGACTGTGCATCTAAGGATCCTTATATAAAGGTACCTGTTGTAGTGTACAGCTACGCAAACGGAGCAAAAAGGCTTTGTGAATTTGAAATGGAAGTTTCTGTTTCCTAAACCTAAAGCTGGAGTTTCTATTCTGTATTTTTACGTGTATTCATCCTTCCCCCTGAAGCTATTCCCATTGGATTTTACCTATAATGTATTCACACTGGGCATTGTTCTATTGGTTTCACCTTATCTCTTATTTTCCCCTATAAAACCTGTGTCTCGACCCCTGATCATTGTTACTTGTACGTGCGGCGTTCGAGCAAATACAACCTACTTTGGACTGCACAACAAGTGTCCAATCTCTTGAGTCTCTTTATCCCGGTCTTGATCGCGCTCTCTAAATAGCTCTGTCCGTATCAAACAAACCCACAAAGGTGTTTGTTGCTTCTCTCCGGCTGCTCCCGGAAGCGCCTGGCCAGCGCCCCGGGAAAGAGGAGCCGGGTGAAAACAAGGAAGTCGGAGAGAAAAGAAGCAACAGGTACCCCTTTTTATCACCTTAACTGTGTCTGGCTCATATTTCTAGGACCAGAGAAAAAGGCATCAATACAACAAATAAAGTATGGGATCCCCAACTTATGAGAATAATTACAAATGGAATGGCCATATAGGAATGCTTGTAATCCACAGATTATCTATAAAAATAGCTAAATAAAGTATGTGATTCATTAAAAAGGTGAATTAGAAGAAGAAAGGTGGTTCCTCTCCACATGGTCCTCCTGCCTCTAACACTGCTTTTGGTTCAGTTCTTCCACTTCTGCCTCTGATTTTGCATGGGTGTATTGGGTTTGCATGGTCTGTTTTTTGATATTGGGAGGCCACAGAGGTGGCTTCTGTGAGAAGCTGCTAGAAGCTTCCACAACATTTGTTAGAGCCAATCCCTGATGTCTCCAATGATGAAAGTACTGCTGGCCAAGGCTGGGCCAATTAGAAATGGTGGTAATGCCTCTGTGATAACATATTTAAGAAGAAATTAAAACAAAAGTTGTTACACAGTTTTAATTTCAGTCAGAGAAAAGTGGAGTAAGAATATGTGAGACAAACAACTATGTAGACACCAAAGTCAGTGGGGAAGAAGGGGGAGGAGGTGGTCCAGGTGCCAGAGCTGAGATTCTTCTGCTGGCCATGGTGAAGACCATGGTGAAGCAGGTTGTCTCCTCTGCAGCCCAGGGAGATCCACCCACAGCTCATGAGGGAGGAGCCCACACTGGAGCCAGTGGATGCCTGGGAGGAGGCTGTGATCCTGTGAGAGACCCATCGGAAGAGGGGACCTGCTTCCAAGCTGGAGCAGCCTGTCCTTGGAGGACTGCACCCCGTGGAAGAGCGACCCATGCTGAAGCAGTTTTGGGAGGACTGCTGCCTGTGGGATGGACTCACGAGTCAGTAGTTTGCATAGATCTGTTGCTCATGAGATGGAGCCATATTGGAGAAGTTCACAGAGAACTGTCTCCTGTGGGAGGGACCCCATGGTGCAGCAGGGGAACAATTCCTCTCTCTGAGCAGTGGGAGAAGCCTCAGTTTATGAACTGACCTTCCCTGCCTCCTTGCACCACTGGGAAGGAGGGAGGGGTGGGGGGAAGGTGTTTTTAAGGGCTTCTTTTACTTCTCATTTTCCTGCTCTGATTTTGTTAGTAATAAATTCACCTTATTATCTCTATGTTGAGCCTATTTGCTCTTAATGGTATTTAATGAGTGATCTCTCTCTCAGTCCTTACCTCATCTCATGAACACTTTGGTAATTTTTCTCCCCTCTGTCCAGCTGCAGAGGAGAGTGAGTTGCTTTAGTGGGTGCCTGGCATCCCACCAGTGTCAACCCACGACAATGGGTTATGTGAGGACTTCCTCTGAAGGGAAAGGATGCAAGGTCTCACAGATGTGGTCTTATCCACATGAAAGCAAGGAGCAAGGAGTAATGGTAGTTGCCAGAACAGCAGAAATGTAATCTTCACTTGTTTCCATCAGTTTTCCCTGAATCCAAGTGCTACCAGCCCTCTGTACCTCCACCAGCATGACTGAATAACACTGACTGATGGCTCTGCATCAGCGTGCCTAAGCCTGTCAAAGAAAGCCAGGAAAAGACACACTGGAGGGGAAAAGACATGATAAAACAAAGATCTCTCACAGCCAGATGAAGATGCAAGCATCCACCCCAAGATCAAGAGACAAATAAATGAGTGTCCAAGCATATTTGCAATTATGGATGCATGCAAGTGTGAACATTGCACACATGTATATCTCTTCTCAACATAGAGACATTAAGAGTAGATTATGGAATCATATTTGACTATGTAATTAGGTTTTAGATTCAATAATTAGATCAGATAGTCACCTTTCTATGTAAATAGCTAACTATTGTACAGGGCTGATGGGAGGGCCAACTGAATGATTAAACCACTAACACAGCCATAAAACACAAGGACTGTAAAAGCAAGACTGCCCAAGGTACAGCTGTAGCAACAGCCAGTGTAGCAAAGCACCCATTTGCAGGAGGAAGAGAGATGACCATTGCAATGCCCAAGAACTTTTACAAGATTCTGCCTGAGAACTGTGCCAAGGATTTGTAAATCTACTGACTCCCAACCTAAAGTTGTATCTGGGTGTCAAGGAAGAGAGTACAGTCATCAGACCTGTAAACACTACCTCATGCTTACTTCTGGTCTCTAAAGGACCAACCTCCTTCCACTTGCACCCTCTGAGACAAACAGTGCTGTAGAGTGCTCTAAAGTTGAACTCAGTTTGCTGGATTTACAACTCTGAATCAAGGAATAGTGTTGGATCCTAATGACATCAAGAGTCAGCATGTCATTTTTACTCATTAACCTTGTGAAGATTGGGCCTCCACGACACTAGAAAGCAGAATGATGTGCCAACTGTGCTCCAGCTCATTGCAACACAAAAAAACAAGCCAGGAGATTTGTCTACATCAAGTCAACACCAGGTTGATGAGCTCCCAGACCAAGCATCATCACTCTTGGTATGATGTATAATCAAAGGTGATTCTTGAGACAATCTGAGAGAATATTCTAAGTACTCTGCTGGGTGCAGCAGTGTGTGCCACTACAAGGAAAAAACTTATTTGTTTAATAACAGCCATAAAACTCTTTGGGGAAAAATGTCAACATGCACTGAAGGGGACTTAAATGCTTACTTTATTCTAGGCAGCTCTTGCCAAGCACACCATCCTGGAGGTAGTGGTAGCTATGACAGGCTACAAATGGAAAGTTTTATGGGTATTTAGGGAAAGGTACTGTCACAGAGATCAGCCACAGAAAGTAAAACCCTGAGCAATTCCATCATCTGTGTTACCAAATTTTCCTAGATTGGCTCTGCTACTGAGCTGCCCCTGAGCTGCCATCAGACACAGTAGCCCCCTTCTAACACCATCATAGTAGGTCAATAATCTTTCCTTCCTCTGATCAAAGATTTCCTTCTGCACCCTCAAATGTGTGGAAAATTATTTCTTTGTATAAATCATTAACAAAGGGTTTGTTTTTTATTTACTGCTGCTGCCACAGGATTCTTCCTTTCCCCTTTTTTTCCCCTCGTCCATTATTTCATTTTCACTTGCACAAGTGCCAAATGCACCAGCTTTCCCTCCCTTTGGGAAAAACAAATAAATAAATTAAATAAAACAAAACAATACATCTGATAGAGACTGTACCAGGTCTTGGCTCAGCATCCATTCATCAGAGCCATAAATGATGGCACAGGGAGGACAAAATAGGCTTTGATCCAGGATCTAGCCTGTTCCCAATCTAGAGGCTGTACAAACAACATATCTTATGTTACTCCATTCTGCATGCTTCAAATTATACTAGGAGTAAGAAAGGGTGGATTTTGTCCATGCAGGCTTGCACTTGCTGAGTAAGCAGTGGTGTCTTGCTTGGTGCTGTATAATGTACAGAGCATCCCCAGCATCAAGGGGGGACTGTGGGAAAGCAGAGTGTATAAAGGGCAAGCAAGAAGGGCAATAATTTGAGGTATTTACAGGAAGGCATTGAGGCTGCTTTGCCTTGTAGAATGTATCAGTGTTTTGAATTTGAGGGAAGAAAGAGCATCTAGGTCAGCAAAACAAGAAATGCCCTTGAATCCTCATGGATTGCAGAAGAAAAAGCAGGAGGCAAAAGCAGCACAGGACACAGGCTGAATGTGCACAGGGCAAAGAGCAGCCCATGGTGCCGGGACAGCTGATGCCTTAGGATTTTAGCTTTTATAGTTTTCAAATCCTGTACTACTTTAGTGTATAACTCTAAAACTCCATATAGACTGTTAGCTACTGTATTCACATTTTGGTCAGACAGAACAATTCCTCTAGGCCTGAAGCTCAAGGACACCTCACTGTCTCAGCCCCAAAAAGTATAAACAAAAGTGAGGTAGCGGGGAGCAAACTGGGGTATATGACTTCATTACCTGAAGCTGTAATTGGAGGATTAACCCCTGATATGTAAATGGACCAAACTTATAATTGTCTGAAAAACTTGTGACCATTGTCCATCTTGGGTGTAGCCTCTGGGAGACTTCTGACTGCCCAAGGTGTACCTACTGAAGGCCTTTAATAAATACCGACTTTTATTCTCTTAATCTTATCTAGCCTCTGTTCCAGGTAGCCACTCTAAGGCATCACAGTGTTGTCAAGAGCATGTCAGTGTAAAGACCCGAGGCCAGGAATAAAGACAAAATAACAGACAGCTGCTATGGTTAAAAGAAAGGAGTAGCTTTACCTCTAATGCAGCTGGAAGAGGAAGAAGTTACACTAGTGCTGGGAGAAGTTCAGTGAGGTGGGAGATAAGAACCTGCTAAGTAACTGCACACCTGAAAGACTTCTCCACCTGAACTATTTCATTATGCTCTTTCTGTGACATGGCACACATCAACCTCCCTCCAAGGCAGCAAATAGGATCAGGAGGACCAGATTCATGACTGAAATCCTTAATCAAGGACCAGGACTTTGGGTTGTTATTCCCTTAGAATCATAGAATCATAGGATTGTTAAGGTTGGAAAAGACCTCTAAGATCATCAAGTCCAACTGTTAGCCCAACACTGCTATGTTCACCACTAAACCATTTCCCCCACTAAACCATATCCCCCAAGTACCACATCCACAGGTTTTTGAACACTTTCAGGGATGGTGATCCCACCACTGCCCTGGGCAGCCTGTTCCAATGCCTGACCACCCTTTCAGTGAATAAATTTTTCTTAATATCTAAGCTAAGCCACCCCTAGAGCAACTTGAGGCACATTGTTCCTGTCCTGTTACTTATAACACTTATAATATCACCAACTTTAGAAGGATGTCAAAGGTTGGGATGAGGTAAAAATTTGGGGGAATCCAAGGTGAAGTCAGTCATGGGTGCCCCCTCTTTCTGTCAATGACTTTATGGGTCTTTGTCTCCTAATCTGAGTCCTTCTCTTAGGTCCCAACCAAACAATGTTTAGTCTGTGGGCACCGATGGGTCAAGAGACCCCTGAATGGAGGTATCCATACCACTGTCCCCCAGATGGAGATGAATGAAGGTTTGAATATGGTCCCAATATCTACCTAGCCACCTCACAGCTTAATGCTATTTTAATTGTTGCTCACACTATTTTTTTCAGAGGTTTTCCTTGGGAGGTTTTGAGAGACTGAAATGTTAAAGGTTAATGACTCAACAGGCCATTTGTAAAAGCAGCAGGTGCTTTGCTGAGACCAGGTGTGCACCTACCACTGGAGGATGATCACAACAAACCAACCTTTGTTTAGCAACAAGCTGGGTTTTGAGCCAGATAAGGGAAAAGGCTGACACGAAACAGATCCTGTTGAGTGGGATATTTATCATGCTAATATTCTCCCTCCTGATAAGGTTCAGGTGCAAGACTCTTTCTCTCCCACACCCGGTGGGGGCGGGGGGGGGGGGGGGGGGGGGGGGGGAAGAGGGGGGGGGGGGGTTGGTGCATTCACACATAGGCCTGAAGGCCTATTCATCCCTTCTGATAAGGCATTAACTGGTTCAACTATGCAGACATGAGAAACAGCAGTCATGTCTTAGAAGAGGTCATAAACCATCAAAGACCCCCAAAGTGCCCCCAGACTCATTTCTGAGACCTTCCACCAGAGGACTGCACATGATCCACAGTGTTGCAACAGTGTAAAACTCCCCTCCCCATGGGAGATACCTGGGTTTTCTACCTAAACCTGAATGTATGTTAACCCATCAAACTTTGTGTTTTGGGGGCTTCAAGACTGCAACCATCACTTTGAGACATCTAAATTGCAACAATCAAGTCTTGTCTCTGGATCCACAGGTGGTGATATTTTTCCTCTCCACTATCTACTTTTAGCCTTTCTTTATTTTCCTTATATATTTTCTTAAGTGATATTTTTATACTTTTATATTGTTATATTTCCATAGATAATAACTGAAATGGCTACATACCTCCTTTCCATAGCAACCAAATTGTCCTAAAATAAACCTGCTTTATACATATATAAATAAACACTGGTCATTCAGTATCATTAATGTTTCATTCTAATCCACCCCAAGGGCTCTATTAACAAGAACTTCAGTTACCCTTGCCTCAGAGGCAGGTGGTAACACAGGTCTGTTCATTTAGCTAAAACTGAAGAAAATGTTCTGGCCTGAAAATCACACTTAAAAGGCAGCATGTTTTAAGATCAGATGTGTCTTCAGCTCTGTTTCTGTGATGACCTCCTATGACACAGAACTGGGATCTAATGTAACTGACACGTATAGTAAATGTGAAAAACACCAATCACTTGTTTTAAAATTTTTAAAGTTTAATAGTAATAAAATAGTTATAAAAATAGTAATAAAAATTAGAGCAATAAGAATTTGGACAATCAGAGTTAGGACAATAAAGGACAATAAAAAGCAAAGAATTACAGGACATCCGGATGCTCTTGGGCACTAAGCCACAAAAGCATACCTTGCTAACAAAGGATTACCCCTTAAAAGCAATAGCCTGTTGCATATTCATATATCTCATACATGATGCAAACATCCTTTTCAAACAAAGGATGTCTTCTGCTTAGTTTCTACCCCCGTTCATCTTGTAAATCAATTTCTTGGCTCCTAGAAGTCTGGAAGAAGTCTGAACAGTCCCGAAAAGGAGGTAATAAATCTCTGGATTTTGGTGTCTTGTTGCTGTTATCTGTATGTGAAGAATTTCTTGGTTATCTTATCCATTCCTTGAGTTAGTTACAAAAAGGTATCTTACATCACATAGTTTCTATTTTAATATTATGCTATAGCTTAAAAACTATATTTACCACACTACTTAAAAGAGATTAATAGAGAATAACTTTCCAACATAACACATATAGTATTCATTTTAATATTTGTGAAAAGCCAATCATATAATATGCATCTATAACAGTAAATTACATTTACAACACTTATCCAGCATGATTTGTGGGGACAGTGCCTCTCTCTTTACGCCAACAGACTAAAGAAACACCATCAACTTCAGGATACCTAAAATGACAATCTGTCATGCCATCAGAAACCATGACCTCCATTTTTTTGTCCCATTCACACCAAAAGAGCGCAGAGTCCTTCTATAAGCCCTATGTTTGTATCCATCTGTCAACTCAAAGTCCAGCAGGTTAGACCATTCTGCTCTTTAAAAGCAAGTCATTATAATAATTTAAAAGGGAGAAGTGTTTCCTCTTCCCACTCTCACTTTTTCTGAATAAATTGGAAAAAAATAAAGGAACAACTGCCAGGATTTACTCAACCTTTCAGGAAGAAAATTGTCATCAAACAAAGTGAAAGCAGGACATTTTTCAGCCCATTAGATGAAGGTTTATGGAGCTTACAAGGATGTAAATGTATGCATTAATATTTTAAACTGGTTTGCAACCTTAGGAACAATGGGCATGTATAATAGCACTTTGCCCAGATGCCTGCTGTAACACTTTACATGTATACAATCCTGTTTCAACACTTACTGAACTTCCCCAGTTAAGCTTCATGTCTCTGATCCCTTCTGAAAAAAAACCTGAGGAATTCAGCAAAGAATTATTCCCCTTACAGAATTCTATTGGATCCTCACTATAGAACTCTATAGGAAGGCTTGAGACAGAAAAAGAAGGAAAAAATGAAATAAAAATTTTTAAAACTACAGGAAGGATTTCCTTGTCTAGCAAACTAATAGTATTTTAGAGGAGTTTTGGTGGAAACCCCTTAAAGTCAAAATTTTAGCAAAGCTAAGACAAGAGAGGCAGGCACAGATCACAGCATCACTCCAGAATACACTAGGTCTGGAAAAACAGAGGGAAGTTAGGCCCGCATCCAAGTCTTAGAAATCACATCAGAAGGTATATTCAGGATACATGAATCGCATGGAGGAAAATGTGACTGTAATGCCTTGCAGTTAGAACTCTGTTCTGAGTATCATAATTTTCTCTCTTCCATCTTAAGAGCAACTTCTCCATTTGCTAAAATACCAGCGAAGAAACAGAATGATTCATTGTACACACATATATCTTGCAGTTTTAAAGATTAAGGCTAACAAAAATCAAAACAGTTGTAACACATAAAAGGAAGAATCCTAATTTCTTCCACCATCCCATCCTCAATACATTAGCTCAACAGTTAGTTTTTAACATTGTTTTTCCATTTTTGGACTGGTACCTGGGTTATATTTTTTTTTTTCTGATAGCCTTTGTTTTTCCAGGATGACCTCCTCATTGTCGTCTATTTTCAACAATCTGATATATTAAACTTTCCACAAACACCCCCTTCCTGAGCCAATAAATAGTC
>NW_026530336.1:5000-69186 GCF_026979565.1 Vidua chalybeata
ACCCTAACCCTAACCCTAACCCTAACCCTAACCCTAACCCTAACCCTAACCCTAACCCTAACCCTAACCCTAACCCTAACCCTAACCCTAACCCTAACCCTAACCCTAACCCTAACCCTAACCCTAACCCTAACCCTAACCCTAACCCTAACCCTAACCCTAACCCTAACCCTAACCCTAACCCTAACCCTAACCCTAACCCTAACCCTAACCCTAACCCTAACCCTAACCCTAACCCTAACCCTAACCCTAACCCTAACCCTAACCCTAACCCTAACCCTAACCCTAACCCTAACCCTAACCCTAACCCTAACCCTAACCCTAACCCTAACCCTAACCCTAACCCTAACCCTAACCCTAACCCTAACCCTAACCCTAACCCTAACCCTAACCCTAACCCTAACCCTAACCCTAACCCTAACCCTAACCCTAACCCTAACCCTAACCCTAACCCTAACCCTAACCCTAACCCTAACCCTAACCCTAACCCTAACCCTAACCCTAACCCTAACCCTAACCCTAACCCTAACCCTAACCCTAACCCTAACCCTAACCCTAACCCTAACCCTAACCCTAACCCTAACCCTAACCCTAACCCTAACCCTAACCCTAACCCTAACCCTAACCCTAACCCTAACCCTAACCCTAACCCTAACCCTAACCCTAACCCTAACCCTAACCCTAACCCTAACCCTAACCCTAACCCTAACCCTAACCCTAACCCTAACCCTAACCCTAACCCTAACCCTAACCCTAACCCTAACCCTAACCCTAACCCTAACCCTAACCTAACCCTAACCCTAACCCTAACCCTAACCCTAACCCTAACCCTAACCCTAACCCTAACCCTAACCCTAACCCTAACCCTAACCCTAAACCCTAACCCTAACCCTAACCCTAACCCTAACCCTAACCCTAACCCTAACCCTAACCCTAACCCTAACCCTAACCCTAACCCTAACCCTAACCCTAACCCTAACCCTAACCCTAACCCTAACCCTAACCCTAACCCTAACCCTAACCCTAACCCTAACCCTAACCCTAACCCTAACCCTAACCCTAACCCTAACCCTAACCCTAACCCTAACCCTAACCCTAACCCTAACCCTAACCCTAACCCTAACCCTAACCCTAACCCTAACCCTAACCCTAACCCTAACCCTAACCCTAACCCTAACCCTAACCCTAACCCTAACCCTAACCCTAACCCTAACCCTAACCCTAACCCTAACCCTAACCCTAACCCTAACCCTAACCCTAACCCTAACCCTAACCCTAACCCTAACCCTAACCCTAACCCTAACCCTAACCCTAACCCTAACCCTAACCCTAACCCTAACCCTAACCCTAACCCTAACCCTAACCCTAACCCTAACCCTAACCCTAACCCTAACCCTAACCCTAACCCTAACCCTAACCCTAACCCTAACCCTAACCCTAACCCTAACCCTAACCCTAACCCTAACCCTAACCCTAACCCTAACCCTAACCCTAACCCTAACCCTAACCCTAACCCTAACCCTAACCCTAACCCTAACCCTAACCCTAACCCTAACCCTAACCCTAACCCTAACCCTAACCCTAACCCTAACCCTAACCCTAACCCTAACCCTAACCCTAACCCTAACCCTAACCCTAACCCTAACCCTAACCCTAACCCTAACCCTAACCCTAACCCTAACCCTAACCCTAACCCTAACCCTAACCCTAACCCTAACCCTAACCCTAACCCTAACCCTAACCCTAACCCTAACCCTAACCCTAACCCTAACCCTAACCCTAACCCTAACCCTAACCCTAACCCTAACCCTAACCCTAACCCTAACCCTAACCCTAACCCTAACCCTAACCCTAACCCTAACCCTAACCCTAACCCTAACCCTAACCCTAACCCTAACCCTAACCCTAACCCTAACCCTAACCCTAACCCTAACCCTAACCCTAACCCTAACCCTAACCCTAACCCTAACCCTAACCCTAACCCTAACCCTAACCCTAACCCTAACCCTAACCCTAACCCTAACCCTAACCCTAACCCTAACCCTAACCCTAACCCTAACCCTAACCCTAACCCTAACCCTAACCCTAACCCTAACCCTAACCCTAACCCTAACCCTAACCCTAACCCTAACCCTAACCCTAACCCTAACCCTAACCCTAACCCTAACCCTAACCCTAACCCTAACCCTAACCCTAACCCTAACCCTAACCCTAACCCTAACCCTAACCCTAACCCTAACCCTAACCCTAACCCTAACCCTAACCCTAACCCTAACCCTAACCCTAACCCTAACCCTAACCCTAACCCTAACCCTAACCCTAACCCTAACCCTAACCCTAACCCTAACCCTAACCCTAACCCTAACCCTAACCCTAACCCTAACCCTAACCCTAACCCTAACCCTAACCCTAACCCTAACCCTAACCCTAACCCTAACCCTAACCCTAACCCTAACCCTAACCCTAACCCTAACCCTAACCCTAACCCTAACCCTAACCCTAACCCTAACCCTAACCCTAACCCTAACCCTAACCCTAACCCTAACCCTAACCCTAACCCTAACCCTAACCCTAACCCTAACCCTAACCCTAACCCTAACCCTAACCCTAACCCTAACCCTAACCCTAACCCTAACCCTAACCCTAACCCTAACCCTAACCCTAACCCTAACCCTAACCCTAACCCTAACCCTAACCCTAACCCTAACCCTAACCCTAACCCTAACCCTAACCCTAACCCTAACCCTAACCCTAACCCTAACCCTAACCCTAACCCTAACCCTAACCCTAACCCTAACCCTAACCCTAACCCTAACCCTAACCCTAACCCTAACCCTAACCCTAACCCTAACCCTAACCCTAACCCTAACCCTAACCCTAACCCTAACCCTAACCCTAACCCTAACCCTAACCCTAACCCTAACCCTAACCCTAACCCTAACCCTAACCCTAACCCTAACCCTAACCCTAACCCTAACCCTAACCCTAACCCTAACCCTAACCCTAACCCTAACCCTAACCCTAACCCTAACCCTAACCCTAACCCTAACCCTAACCCTAACCCTAACCCTAACCCTAACCCTAACCCTAACCCTAACCCTAACCCTAACCCTAACCCTAACCCTAACCCTAACCCTAACCCTAACCCTAACCCTAACCCTAACCCTAACCCTAACCCTAACCCTAACCCTAACCCTAACCCTAACCCTAACCCTAACCCTAACCCTAACCCTAACCCTAACCCTAACCCTAACCCTAACCCTAACCCTAACCCTAACCCTAACCCTAACCCTAACCCTAACCCTAACCCTAACCCTAACCCTAACCCTAACCCTAACCCTAACCCTAACCCTAACCCTAACCCTAACCCTAACCCTAACCCTAACCCTAACCCTAACCCTAACCCTAACCCTAACCCTAACCCTAACCCTAACCCTAACCCTAACCCTAACCCTAACCCTAACCCTAACCCTAACCCTAACCCTAACCCTAACCCTAACCCTAACCCTAACCCTAACCCTAACCCTAACCCTAACCCTAACCCTAACCCTAACCCTAACCTAACCCTAACCCTAACCCTAACCCTAACCCTAACCCTAACCCTAACCCTAACCCTAACCCTAACCCTAACCCTAACCCTAACCCTAACCCTAACCCTAACCCTAACCCTAACCCTAACCCTAACCCTAACCCTAACCCTAACCCTAACCCTAACCCTAACCCTAACCCTAACCCTAACCCTAACCCTAACCCTAACCCTAACCCTAACCCTAACCCTAACCCTAACCCTAACCCTAACCCTAACCCTAACCCTAACCCTAACCCTAACCCTAACCCTAACCCTAACCCTAACCCTAACCCTAACCCTAACCCTAACCCTAACCCTAACCCTAACCCTAACCCTAACCCTAACCCTAACCCTAACCCTAACCCTAACCCTAACCCTAACCCTAACCCTAACCCTAACCCTAACCCTAACCCTAACCCTAACCCTAACCCTAACCCTAACCCTAACCCTAACCCTAACCCTAACCCTAACCCTAACCCTAACCCTAACCCTAACCCTAACCCTAACCCTAACCCTAACCCTAACCCTAACCCTAACCCTAACCCTAACCCTAACCCTAACCCTAACCCTAACCCTAACCCTAACCCTAACCCTAACCCTAACCCTAACCCTAACCCTAACCCTAACCCTAACCCTAACCCTAACCCTAACCCTAACCCTAACCCTAACCCTAACCCTAACCCTAACCCTAACCCTAACCCTAACCCTAACCCTAACCCTAACCCTAACCCTAACCCTAACCCTAACCCTAACCCTAACCCTAACCCTAACCCTAACCCTAACCCTAACCCTAACCCTAACCCTAACCCTAACCCTAACCCTAACCCTAACCCTAACCCTAACCCTAACCCTAACCCTAACCCTAACCCTAACCCTAACCCTAACCCTAACCCTAACCCTAACCCTAACCCTAACCCTAACCCTAACCCTAACCCTAACCCTAACCCTAACCCTAACCCTAACCCTAACCCTAACCCTAACCCTAACCCTAACCCTAACCCTAACCCTAACCCTAACCCTAACCCTAACCCTAACCCTAACCCTAACCCTAACCCTAACCCTAACCCTAACCCTAACCCTAACCCTAACCCTAACCCTAACCCTAACCCTAACCCTAACCCTAACCCTAACCCTAACCCTAACCCTAACCCTAACCCTAACCCTAACCCTAACCCTAACCCTAACCCTAACCCTAACCCTAACCCTAACCCTAACCCTAACCCTAACCCTAACCCTAACCCTAACCCTAACCCTAACCCTAACCCTAACCCTAACCCTAACCCTAACCCTAACCCTAACCCTAACCCTAACCCTAACCCTAACCCTAACCCTAACCCTAACCCTAACCCTAACCCTAACCCTAACCCTAACCCTAACCCTAACCCTAACCCTAACCCTAACCCTAACCCTAACCCTAACCCTAACCCTAACCCTAACCCTAACCCTAACCCTAACCCTAACCCTAACCCTAACCCTAACCCTAACCCTAACCCTAACCCTAACCCTAACCCTAACCCTAACCCTAACCCTAACCCTAACCCTAACCCTAACCCTAACCCTAACCCTAACCCTAACCCTAACCCTAACCCTAACCCTAACCCTAACCCTAACCCTAACCCTAACCCTAACCCTAACCCTAACCCTAACCCTAACCCTAACCCTAACCCTAACCCTAACCCTAACCCTAACCCTAACCCTAACCCTAACCCTAACCCTAACCCTAACCCTAACCCTAACCCTAACCCTAACCCTAACCCTAACCCTAACCCTAACCCTAACCCTAACCCTAACCCTAACCCTAACCCTAACCCTAACCCTAACCCTAACCCTAACCCTAACCCTAACCCTAACCCTAACCCTAACCCTAACCCTAACCCTAACCCTAACCCTAACCCTAACCCTAACCCTAACCCTAACCCTAACCCTAACCCTAACCCTAACCCTAACCCTAACCCTAACCCTAACCCTAACCCTAACCCTAACCCTAACCCTAACCCTAACCCTAACCCTAACCCTAACCCTAACCCTAACCCTAACCCTAACCCTAACCCTAACCCTAACCCTAACCCTAACCCTAACCCTAACCCTAACCCTAACCCTAACCCTAACCCTAACCCTAACCCTAACCCTAACCCTAACCCTAACCCTAACCCTAACCCTAACCCTAACCCTAACCCTAACCCTAACCCTAACCCTAACCCTAACCCTAACCCTAACCCTAACCCTAACCCTAACCCTAACCCTAACCCTAACCCTAACCCTAACCCTAACCCTAACCCTAACCCTAACCCTAACCCTAACCCTAACCCTAACCCTAACCCTAACCCTAACCCTAACCCTAACCCTAACCCTAACCCTAACCCTAACCCTAACCCTAACCCTAACCCTAACCCTAACCCTAACCCTAACCCTAACCCTAACCCTAACCCTAACCCTAACCCTAACCCTAACCCTAACCCTAACCCTAACCCTAACCCTAACCCTAACCCTAACCCTAACCCTAACCCTAACCCTAACCCTAACCCTAACCCTAACCCTAACCCTAACCCTAACCCTAACCCTAACCCTAACCCTAACCCTAACCCTAACCCTAACCCTAACCCTAACCCTAACCCTAACCCTAACCCTAACCCTAACCCTAACCCTAACCCTAACCCTAACCCTAACCCTAACCCTAACCCTAACCCTAACCCTAACCCTAACCCTAACCCTAACCCTAACCCTAACCCTAACCCTAACCCTAACCCTAACCCTAACCCTAACCCTAACCCTAACCCTAACCCTAACCCTAACCCTAACCCTAACCCTAACCCTAACCCTAACCCTAACCCTAACCCTAACCCTAACCCTAACCCTAACCCTAACCCTAACCCTAACCCTAACCCTAACCCTAACCCTAACCCTAACCCTAACCCTAACCCTAACCCTAACCCTAACCCTAACCCTAACCCTAACCCTAACCCTAACCCTAACCCTAACCCTAACCCTAACCCTAACCCTAACCCTAACCCTAACCCTAACCCTAACCCTAACCCTAACCCTAACCCTAACCCTAACCCTAACCCTAACCCTAACCCTAACCCTAACCCTAACCCTAACCCTAACCCTAACCCTAACCCTAACCCTAACCCTAACCCTAACCCTAACCCTAACCCTAACCCTAACCCTAACCCTAACCCTAACCCTAACCCTAACCCTAACCCTAACCCTAACCCTAACCCTAACCCTAACCCTAACCCTAACCCTAACCCTAACCCTAACCCTAACCCTAACCCTAACCCTAACCCTAACCCTAACCCTAACCCTAACCCTAACCCTAACCCTAACCCTAACCCTAACCCTAACCCTAACCCTAACCCTAACCCTAACCCTAACCCTAACCCTAACCCTAACCCTAACCCTAACCCTAACCCTAACCCTAACCCTAACCCTAACCCTAACCCTAACCCTAACCCTAACCCTAACCCTAACCCTAACCCTAACCCTAACCCTAACCCTAACCCTAACCCTAACCCTAACCCTAACCCTAACCCTAACCCTAACCCTAACCCTAACCCTAACCCTAACCCTAACCCTAACCCTAACCCTAACCCTAACCCTAACCCTAACCCTAACCCTAACCCTAACCCTAACCCTAACCCTAACCCTAACCCTAACCCTAACCCTAACCCTAACCCTAACCCTAACCCTAACCCTAACCCTAACCCTAACCCTAACCCTAACCCTAACCCTAACCCTAACCCTAACCCTAACCCTAACCCTAACCCTAACCCTAACCCTAACCCTAACCCTAACCCTAACCCTAACCCTAACCCTAACCCTAACCCTAACCCTAACCCTAACCCTAACCCTAACCCTAACCCTAACCCTAACCCTAACCCTAACCCTAACCCTAACCCTAACCCTAACCCTAACCCTAACCCTAACCCTAACCCTAACCCTAACCCTAACCCTAACCCTAACCCTAACCCTAACCCTAACCCTAACCCTAACCCTAACCCTAACCCTAACCCTAACCCTAACCCTAACCCTAACCCTAACCCTAACCCTAACCCTAACCCTAACCCTAACCCTAACCCTAACCCTAACCCTAACCCTAACCCTAACCCTAACCCTAACCCTAACCCTAACCCTAACCCTAACCCTAACCCTAACCCTAACCCTAACCCTAACCCTAACCCTAACCCTAACCCTAACCCTAACCCTAACCCTAACCCTAACCCTAACCCTAACCCTAACCCTAACCCTAACCCTAACCCTAACCCTAACCCTAACCCTAACCCTAACCCTAACCCTAACCCTAACCCTAACCCTAACCCTAACCCTAACCCTAACCCTAACCCTAACCCTAACCCTAACCCTAACCCTAACCCTAACCCTAACCCTAACCCTAACCCTAACCCTAACCCTAACCCTAACCCTAACCCTAACCCTAACCCTAACCCTAACCCTAACCCTAACCCTAACCCTAACCCTAACCCTAACCCTAACCCTAACCCTAACCCTAACCCTAACCCTAACCCTAACCCTAACCCTAACCCTAACCCTAACCCTAACCCTAACCCTAACCCTAACCCTAACCCTAACCCTAACCCTAACCCTAACCCTAACCCTAACCCTAACCCTAACCCTAACCCTAACCCTAACCCTAACCCTAACCCTAACCCTAACCCTAACCCTAACCCTAACCCTAACCCTAACCCTAACCCTAACCCTAACCCTAACCCTAACCCTAACCCTAACCCTAACCCTAACCCTAACCCTAACCCTAACCCTAACCCTAACCCTAACCCTAACCCTAACCCTAACCCTAACCCTAACCCTAACCCTAACCCTAACCCTAACCCTAACCCTAACCCTAACCCTAACCCTAACCCTAACCCTAACCCTAACCCTAACCCTAACCCTAACCCTAACCCTAACCCTAACCCTAACCCTAACCCTAACCCTAACCCTAACCCTAACCCTAACCCTAACCCTAACCCTAACCCTAACCCTAACCCTAACCCTAACCCTAACCCTAACCCTAACCCTAACCCTAACCCTAACCCTAACCCTAACCCTAACCCTAACCCTAACCCTAACCCTAACCCTAACCCTAACCCTAACCCTAACCCTAACCCTAACCCTAACCCTAACCCTAACCCTAACCCTAACCCTAACCCTAACCCTAACCCTAACCCTAACCCTAACCCTAACCCTAACCCTAACCCTAACCCTAACCCTAACCCTAACCCTAACCCTAACCCTAACCCTAACCCTAACCCTAACCCTAACCCTAACCCTAACCCTAACCCTAACCCTAACCCTAACCCTAACCCTAACCCTAACCCTAACCCTAACCCTAACCCTAACCCTAACCCTAACCCTAACCCTAACCCTAACCCTAACCCTAACCCTAAACCCTAACCCTAACCCTAACCCTAACCCTAACCCTAACCCTAACCCTAACCCTAACCCTAACCCTAACCCTAACCCTAACCCTAACCCTAACCCTAACCCTAACCCTAACCCTAACCCTAACCCTAACCCTAACCCTAACCCTAACCCTAACCCTAACCCTAACCCTAACCCTAACCCTAACCCTAACCCTAACCCTAACCCTAACCCTAACCCTAACCCTAACCCTAACCCTAACCCTAACCCTAACCCTAACCCTAACCCTAACCCTAACCCTAACCCTAACCCTAACCCTAACCCTAACCCTAACCCTAACCCTAACCCTAACCCTAACCCTAACCCTAACCCTAACCCTAACCCTAACCCTAACCCTAACCCTAACCCTAACCCTAACCCTAACCCTAACCCTAACCCTAACCCTAACCCTAACCCTAACCCTAACCCTAACCCTAACCCTAACCCTAACCCTAACCCTAACCCTAACCCTAACCCTAACCCTAACCCTAACCCTAACCCTAACCCTAACCCTAACCCTAACCCTACCCTAACCCTAACCCTAACCCTAACCCTAACCCTAACCCTAACCCTAACCCTAACCCTAACCCTAACCCTAACCCTAACCCTAACCCTAACCCTAACCCTAACCCTAACCCTAACCCTAACCCTAACCCTAACCCTAACCCTAACCCTAACCCTAACCCTAACCCTAACCCTAACCCTAACCCTAACCCTAACCCTAACCCTAACCCTAACCCTAACCCTAACCCTAACCCTAACCCTAACCCTAACCCTAACCCTAACCCTAACCCTAACCCTAACCCTAACCCTAACCCTAACCCTAACCCTAACCCTAACCCTAACCCTAACCCTAACCCTAACCCTAACCCTAACCCTAACCCTAACCCTAACCCTAACCCTAACCCTAACCCTAACCCTAACCCTAACCCTAACCCTAACCCTAACCCTAACCCTAACCCTAACCCTAACCCTAACCCTAACCCTAACCCTAACCCTAACCCTAACCCTAACCCTAACCCTAACCCTAACCCTAACCCTAACCCTAACCCTAACCCTAACCCTAACCCTAACCCTAACCCTAACCCTAACCCTAACCCTAACCCTAACCCTAACCCTAACCCTAACCCTAACCCTAACCCTAACCCTAACCCTAACCCTAACCCTAACCCTAACCCTAACCCTAACCCTAACCCTAACCCTAACCCTAACCCTAACCCTAACCCTAACCCTAACCCTAACCCTAACCCTAACCCTAACCCTAACCCTAACCCTAACCCTAACCCTAACCCTAACCCTAACCCTAACCCTAACCCTAACCCTAACCCTAACCCTAACCCTAACCCTAACCCTAACCCTAACCCTAACCCTAACCCTAACCCTAACCCTAACCCTAACCCTAACCCTAACCCTAACCCTAACCCTAACCCTAACCCTAACCCTAACCCTAACCCTAACCCTAACCCTAACCCTAACCCTAACCCTAACCCTAACCCTAACCCTAACCCTAACCCTAACCCTAACCCTAACCCTAACCCTAACCCTAACCCTAACCCTACCCTAACCCTAACCCTAACCCTAACCCTAACCCTAACCCTAACCCTAACCCTAACCCTAACCCTAACCCTAACCCTAACCCTAACCCTAACCCTAACCCTAACCCTAACCCTAACCCTAACCCTAACCCTAACCCTAACCCTAACCCTAACCCTAACCCTAACCCTAACCCTAACCCTAACCCTAACCCTAACCCTAACCCTAACCCTAACCCTAACCCTAACCCTAACCCTAACCCTAACCCTAACCCTAACCCTAACCCTAACCCTAACCCTAACCCTAACCCTAACCCTAACCCTAACCCTAACCCTAACCCTAACCCTAACCCTAACCCTAACCCTAACCCTAACCCTAACCCTAACCCTAACCCTAACCCTAACCCTAACCCTAACCCTAACCCTAACCCTAACCCTAACCCTAACCCTAACCCTAACCCTAACCCTAACCCTAACCCTAACCCTAACCCTAACCCTAACCCTAACCCTAACCCTAACCCTAACCCTAACCCCTAACCCTAACCCTAACCCTAACCCTAACCCTAACCCTAACCCTAACCCTAACCCTAACCCTAACCCTAACCCTAACCCTAACCCTAACCCTAACCCTAACCCTAACCCTAACCCTAACCCTAACCCTAACCCTAACCCTAACCCTAACCCTAACCCTAACCCTAACCCTAACCCTAACCCTAACCCTAACCCTAACCCTAACCCTAACCCTAACCCTAACCCTAACCCTAACCCTAACCCTAACCCTAACCCTAACCCTAACCCTAACCCTAACCCTAACCCTAACCCTAACCCTAACCCTAACCCTAACCCTAACCCTAACCCTAACCCTAACCCTAACCCTAACCCTAACCCTAACCCTAACCCTAACCCTAACCCTAACCCTAACCCTAACCCTAACCCTAACCCTAACCCTAACCCTAACCCTAACCCTAACCCTAACCCTAACCCTAACCCTAACCCTAACCCTAACCCTAACCCTAACCCTAACCCTAACCCTAACCCTAACCCTAACCCTAACCCTAACCCTAACCCTAACCCTAACCCTAACCCTAACCCTAACCCTAACCCTAACCCTAACCCTAACCCTAACCCTAACCCTAACCCTAACCCTAACCCTAACCCTAACCCTAACCCTAACCCTAACCCTAACCCTAACCCTAACCCTAACCCTAACCCTAACCCTAACCCTAACCCTAACCCTAACCCTAACCCTAACCCTAACCCTAACCCTAACCCTAACCCTAACCCTAACCCTAACCCTAACCCTAACCCTAACCCTAACCCTAACCCTAACCCTAACCCTAACCCTAACCCTAACCCTAACCCTAACCCTAACCCTAACCCTAACCCTAACCCTAACCCTAACCCTAACCCTAACCCTAACCCTAACCCTAACCCTAACCCTAACCCTAACCCTAACCCTAACCCTAACCCTAACCCTAACCCTAACCCTAACCCTAACCCTAACCCTAACCCTAACCCTAACCCTAAACCCTAACCCTAACCCTAACCCTAACCCTAACCCTAACCCTAACCCTAACCCTAACCCTAACCCTAACCCTAACCCTAACCCTAACCCCTAACCCTAACCCTAACCCTAACCCTAACCCTAACCCTAACCCTAACCCTAACCCTAACCCTAACCCTAACCCTAACCCTAACCCTAACCCTAACCCTAACCCTAACCCTAACCCTAACCCTAACCCTAACCCTAACCCTAACCCTAACCCTAACCCTAACCCTAACCCTAACCCTAACCCTAACCCTAACCCTAACCCTAACCCTAACCCTAACCCTAACCCTAACCCTAACCCTAACCCTAACCCTAACCCTAACCCTAACCCTAACCCTAACCCTAACCCTAACCCTAACCCTAACCCTAACCCTAACCCTAACCCTAACCCTAACCCTAACCCTAACCCTAACCCTAACCCTAACCCTAACCCTAACCCTAACCCTAACCCTAACCCTAACCCTAACCCTAACCCTAACCCTAACCCTAACCCTAACCCTAACCCTAACCCTAACCCTAACCCTAACCCTAACCCTAACCCTAACCCTAACCTAACCCTAACCCTAACCCTAACCCTAACCCTAACCCTAACCCTAACCCTAACCCTAACCCTAACCCTAACCCTAACCCTAACCCTAACCCTAACCCTAACCCTAACCCTAACCCTAACCCTAACCCTAACCCTAACCCTAACCCTAACCCTAACCCTAACCCTAACCCTAACCCTAACCCTAACCCTAACCCTAACCCTAACCCTAACCCTAACCCTAACCCTAACCCTAACCCTAACCCTAACCCTAACCCTAACCCTAACCCTAACCCTAACCCTAACCCTAACCCTAACCCTAACCCTAACCCTAACCCTAACCCTAACCCTAACCCTAACCCTAACCCTAACCCTAACCCTAACCCTAACCCTAACCCTAACCCTAACCCTAACCCTAACCCTAACCCTAACCCTAACCCTAACCCTAACCCTAACCCTAACCCTAACCCTAACCCTAACCCTAACCCTAACCCTAACCCCTAACCCTAACCCTAACCCTAACCCTAACCCTAACCCTAACCCTAACCCTAACCCTAACCCTAACCCTAACCCTAACCCTAACCCTAACCCTAACCCTAACCCTAACCCTAACCCTAACCCTAACCCTAACCCTAACCCTAACCCTAACCCTAACCCTAACCCTAACCCTAACCCTAACCCTAACCCTAACCCTAACCCTAACCCTAACCCTAACCCTAACCCTAACCCTAACCCTAACCCTAACCCTAACCCTAACCCTAACCCTAACCCTAACCCTAACCCTAACCCTAACCCTAACCCTAACCCTAACCCTAACCCCTAACCCTAACCCTAACCCTAACCCTAACCCTAACCCTAACCCTAACCCCTAACCCTAACCCTAACCCTAACCCTAACCCTAACCCTAACCCTAACCCTAACCCTAACCCTAACCCTAACCCTAACCCTAACCCTAACCCTAACCCAACCCTAACCCTAACCCTAACCCTAACCCTAACCCTAACCCTAACCCTAACCCTAACCCTAACCCTAACCCTAACCCCTAACCCTAACCCTAACCCTAACCCTAACCCCTAACCCTAACCCTAACCCTAACCCTAACCCTAACCCTAAACCCTAACCCTAACCCTAACCCCTAACCCTAACCCCTAACCCTAACCCTAACCCTAACCCTAACCCTAACCCTAACCCTTGAACTTCAATCTAGACCCCTAATCTAGAACTTCAGTCTAGAATTTCAACCAGGACCCCTAATCTAGAACTTCAATCTAGAATTTTAATCAGGAACTCTCCTCTAGCACTCTAATTAGGACCGCTAATCTAGAACCCTAATCAGGAACTCTAATCTAGAACTCTAATCAGGAACTTTCATCTAGAACCCCGGTGGCGCCTATGGCAACACGTGATGGGGAAACATGGCGGCGCCCATCAGGTCTTGGGCCACTATGGCCTTGGCCATGCGGCCACGTGATGGCGACAATATGGCGGCGTGCATGTGGTCACGTGTTGGGGGACCCATATGGTGGCTGTCGGCATCGGGTCGATTTCTTCGGTTCTTGCTGGGTTTTTTGTGTCCGCCGTGTGTCCTGTGTGGTGGTGGTGCTATTCTCGTGTACACGCAGCGGTGGGGGATTGCGGGTGGATCTTGGGATTCGTGGCGCCATTTCGGTCAGGCAGCTGGCTGGACGACTATAGGTTTGGGGCTTCTTTGAGACGCTGGGGGTGGTGTGAGGGGAGTGGTTTGGACCCCGACGCGGTTACGTCATGAGGGGCAGTGCCGGGGGTGGTGTGTGTGCACTGCGTGCTGTACGACGGCAGGGGGCGCGGCGGCCGATCGTGGTGTGGTCGATGCGTTTTGGTACCTGTGACCTGGAGCAGTAATTAGGGGTCCTATAGGTATATATATAAAAAAGAAGAAAAACTATATGTCCGGTGCAGCAGTAGAAACTTTCAGGCTCCCGGGGAGTAAATTTTTTTTTTTTTTTAATAATGATTTAAAGTTGGGTTTTTTTTACTCCCAGGGAGCGTGAAAGTTTCTACTGCTGCTTTTTTAAAGCTAGAAAGGGAAACAAAGTTAGACATGAAAAGATGGAAACAGGGAGAAAGAAAGGGTGAGAAAAAGAGAGAGTTAGGAAAAGAAAGAAAGAGGAAAAGAATAGCAGAGAGTAAAAAATGAGAAGGGTTACAGTGAAAAAGAAAGAGTGAGGGTGAGAGTGAAAAAGAGGAAAAAAGAATAGAGAAAAAAAAAGAAGAAAAGCTGGAGAGAAAAAGAAATAAAGAGTAAAAGCATCAACTAGAGAGAAAAAGAAATAGTTAGAAATAGTGAAATAGAGAAACAGAGAAACAGAAAAAAAGAGGGAAATAGAGAAGCAGAGAGAGACTTAGAAACAGTGAGAAACAGAAACAAAGTTGGGGACGGACAGAAATGACGTTAGAGAAAGAAAACTAAGCTAAAGAAGCAAAGGAAGAAATATAGTGGAAAAAAAAATGGCTAAACCGCACCAAAAAAACCACAGGAGCCAAAAGGGGAGGGGCAGGGAGTGGGGGGCATCATTATTAGGGTTGATTCAACTTTATTGAATGATTTTTTTATTTACACTTCAGCAAAATACGTGGAAACAATGCATACAAATGGGAGCGTAGGTACAATCCGTACACTGACCGGTAGAAATCCAACTTACGTACGGAGCGATGCGTGGAAATGCGGCGGCAAATGCAGATACGGAACGATACGGGGCGATAGAAACCAAATGCATATTAACACAATATACCTTTTTTCCTATTTACATTACATTTTGTTTGATTGTTAGAGGAAAAACCAAAACAAAAATAGCACACAGAAAATAACAGTCATCCACTGTGACCACCTCCTACATGTTGCACTCAAACTCACCGTCGCTCTCGTTTCAACTGCTCCGTTACGCCCCGGCAATCGTTGTTCCTCGGGAACGTGGTTCCCGGGAACCTCCGAAAAAATCCTCCTGCCTGACGAAAACCTCGGTCCCGGGACGGTCCGCATCCAAACTTTGGCGATGAATGTTGCCTTGCGGACCGGCCGGGACCGAGGAAAAAAAACCCAGCCGGGGGGAAAAAAAAAAACCCCGGCTGGGGATTTTTTATTCTAAGTTTAAAAATGAGCTGAAAAACCTGAAAGGCAAAGGCCATACACACGAGGTTAGAACCGGTCAACACGCGCACACACACAAACACACACACACACACACACACACACACACAGAGCCCTCCTCCACCTTACGCACAAACCCACCCTCGCTCTCATCTCAACCGCTCCCCTAACCCCCGGCCATCGACACGCGTGCACGACGCTCCTCGGGAACATGGCTCCCGGAAGCCTCTGGAAAATCGTCCTGCCTGACAAAAATCCCAGTCCTGGGACGGTCCGCGTCCAAACTTTGGCGATGAACGTCGCCTCGCGGACCGGCCAGGACCGAGGAAAAAAAAACCCAGCGGGGGGGAAAAAAAAAGAAACCCCCGGCTGGGGATTTTTTATTCTAAGTTTAAAAATGAGCTGAAAAACCTGAATGGCAAAGGCCATACACGCAAGGTTAGAATCGGTCAACACACCCTCACACCTGCAGACACAAACTCCCACGGACAGACGCTGACACTCACGCTCTCTCGCGTGCTCTTCCGCTTACACGCTGACCGCGACCCTTACTTGAAACGCTACGCTGAAGAATACGCTTCGACGCGTCTTCTGACCGCGGCTCTTCGATGTCGAGCGGTAGATTCTGGGATAACGTGTAGGGACCCGGGGACCTGTGAGACGATAGAGACGATGGGAGGCGGTCGACGAGTGACTATCTGACGGCTAGGAGCTATTCCCGCTCCGGGCCCATAAATTTTGTACCCAAAACCGCCATAGAAGACAGATGAACTGTAAAGTTTTATAACTGCTCTACCTAACCGTGACTACGTGCCTGGGCAGGGCAGCTCTGATCGTAAGTGACGCGACAGGGGCACGTACGACGTAAGCCGAGGTAGGTACGTACAATATGAGTATGCACAATATAAGCCAAAGTAGGTACATACGGTATAAGTACATACAATATAAACTGACAGAGGTGCGTACGACATAAGTACATACAATATAAGCACATACAGTATAAGCCAACATAGGTAGGTACAACCTAAGCACATACAATATAAGCCAACATAGATACAATATAAATGAGGACTTGACGTAACTCTCCAGAAGATTAATTGTTGAGCCCTATACCCTTTGAGAAGGTGCGAGCTACGGAACTACTAAGGTCATGTAATGAGGGTCTAATATGCTCCCTCTAGAAGTCTGAGAGAATGGCATGGGAAGAGAAGGCGCTGCCAAAGGTGAGAAGGAAGATGGATGAGAACGTCTCGTGTACTTCTTTCCGTCTCAAAAAGTAAAAATGTAAAGATGCCGGAATAAGCGATATCCGGGAAGGTACATGAGTAAAATATGGCCGATACGGCACAGAACGATGCCGATAAAGCCACGAGATGTAACAAAGGCCTATGACGCAGAAATCAATGGACACGGACGACATAACATGGACACCATAACACGGACACGGACGACATAACACGGACACGGATGACATAACATGGACACGAGTGGAAACTGCCTGGCAGTTCCACGTTATGGACCCAAGATTCCTAGTCCAAGAAGAGTCATAGGCCGATGATGCCAAAGGAAAGAAAGCCCTAGGGCAATAGCATGTGATGATGAAATTTAACTCCTTTCAAGATGTTAGTGCCAAAGGACTTAAGAGGAAGCCTAAGAAGCTCAGTAGGCCTAGACAAGAAAGCGATGACTACAGTGTGACCGTGGCTATAGCTCCGGACGTGAAGGCGGGCTCCTCGGGTGAAAAGATCCACGACGACGTCGAGAGTCGAAGAAGGCCGCCGACGCGAACCTCGCGAGGACGCGGAGACGGATAGGAACTGCCCTGCCCGACGAACGCTCTGGTGAGGCTGAGGAGAAACCCTCTCCCTCTGCTTCCGAGGGGCCCGTCCCACTATGGGCCTCTCCTCTAAGCTAACATCAAATTGTCTCCTGTGATAGTAAAGGTTTTTCCCCTTCTCCCACCTACTGGCCCCAACACTTAGCTTTTGCAAGACGACCGGACAAAATCCATCGTCAGCTGGACGTGGACGGTGAGATGTTCTCTACGTCCGCTTCGGTGCTGCCGTTTCCGAACTTCGGCTATGCGCCTCCTCGCAGTACCTAAGACAAAACAGAAAATGCAACTAGCGCCCTGCAAAAGAGGAATCCCCGGAACTCTGACGCACCGCTGCCCAGGCTCACCTGAAATCTTGATGCGACTCCACAGGCTGCCAGGAGGATACCTAGAAAAGGAAAAGGTACACGCTTAGCGTGCTGCCGCATAACGGTCACCTATGAGTCACCCTGCCTAAATGCCGACTCACCCGCTTGACTCTGTTCCTTCACGTGCCTAGGGCGGCAACGGCACCTGCAAAGAAACAAAGCAAAAAAAATCACACTAAGATACTGAGAAAAGAGCGCCACCCTGACCCGACAAGTACGCCCACCTACGCCTTAAGCTTGCACCCACCTGGCCTCAGACATCTGGGATCAGAGACATTAGACTTTCACCAGAAACTGAGACCTGTGCGAGAACAACTGGTTCTGTCCACTGCTCGCCTGGCACACTTGGCCTTCACTGCAGCTATCTGCCTGGACTTCCTAATAATAAAGACAAAGAACAGTGCTGTAACATAGTCACCATTTATGCTTCCCCTGCAAATACAAACAGCGACTGACCTTCTCAGGGAAAACCCCCTGACCCGGAGGGGCGCTCTGCCACAGATCTTAAGTGTCCGCACCTGAAAGAAAGTTAGGAGAAAATTCAAACAATTGTAGGATAACTTAACAGGTCCAAGCATCCTGTGTGAATCTAGGAATACCATCTAGAATACAACTACATCCCCCATTCCAAATTGCAGGTCCCCAGGACTTGTGCAATTACACCAGGCAACGTGGCAGGACGGAGCAGCTCTGGGACAAATACGTGTGGACACCCGTGACACGGGATGGGACACGACAAACGAGGGGACGCCACGAGGAGAAAAATCTCTTGGCAAGAAAAATGCCCGCGAGGACAGAGATGACCTAGGCGAGACGGACGGCTCGGAGCCGATGAGGCTCAAAGAACCCTGCAGGAAGAAGATGCTAAGAAAATGATGTCTTCCAAGAACCGCACAAGCGGATGCCTGAAAAGCCTATGGTAAGAATGAGCTACCTAGCTTGGTGTCGTCACCAGCCCTAAGCCGCTATAATGGATCGTTGGGGTGTGCGGCTGTCACTACCGCTCGGAACGAGACCTTAAAAGACATCTGACCGGATGCTTCTAAAGACAGATACGACTGCGATGCCTGTCTGGACTCCTGAGTCAAAAGGCCTGTGGCATTGGTGTCGGGCCGAGGAACGCAAAGATCGCAGATGCCAAGATGACCCTCAGACAGCTAAGGTAAAAAAAGACAAGTGACGTGACAGACCCAAACAACACAGAACGCACAAGAGACAAGTGACACGACACACGCCGGAACTGCTCTGCCCTGCGCACCTCAGCGCTGAGAACAAAAGAGATGCTTTCCCTTTAGGTGGCCTAAGGAGACACTTCTTAGACATCCCCATCTCCAAAGCAGACTCCAAAATCCCTTCCAGGCAGTCCCAAGCCAGCACCCCGCTTCCCTCCCCTCAGTGGGTCGTAGCCCTCGACTTATCTTGCACGCTTCTGGGCATGCAAATCCCTGTCGAGTGCAAAGGAAGGCCACCTCCCCGTCTGGGAAGTTCCAGCTGTCACCGGGCTCTTATCTCTTCATCTGCCAAGACAAAGAAAAGGAAATATCAGTGCACAATCTTAACAGCACATGGGCCAAAACCTGACAATTCTGCTACTCACCTCCTCCAAGAGGGCCCTGGCGCTCGGGCCGCACGCTTCGGCCGCGCTCCGAGGCCGACGCTGCTGTCACGAGGTACACCTAGGTTAAGTGGAGACAAGGTGACTGGGCACGGCTGAAACTGGAGTGGACCCCCGCTCCTCCTCCCTACCTCCCCGACTCACCGCAGCTCCTCGGCCGTTCCCGCGAGCTACCAAGACGGGACCTTGAAATACAAGATGTGTGGGCTTCATCACGGGGTCCCTTAATACTTCCGGAGGGCTCACGAGTGCAGGAAACCCGGTCTGTCCGCCACCTGATGACAGGGGCTTAGCGTACGCCGAGTGGATGGCCTAAAGCAGACAAATGAGAACGGATGGTTAGAGGTGCACCAGAAATTGAGACCTGAGCGAGAACAACTGCTTCTGTCCACTGCTCGCCTGGCACACTTGGCCTTCACTGCTGCTATCTGCCTGGACTTCCTAATAATAAAGACAAAGAACATTGCTGTAACATAGTCACCATTTATGCTTCCCCTGCAAACACAAACAGTGACTGACCTTCTCAGGGAAAACCCCTTGACCCGGGATTGGGGGCTCTGCCACAGATTTAATCCGCCTGCATCTGAAAGAAAGGTAGGAGTAATGTCAAATGGCTGCAGGATAACTTAACAGCACCAAACATGTAAATCTACAAATACAATCTACAGCCCAACTACACCCTGCATCAGAAATTTCAACTCCTGGAACTTGTCCTGTTACAGGCATCAGGGCAGAGCAGCTCCAGGACAAATAAGTGCGGACACCCGTGACACGGGACGGGACACGACAAACGAGGGGACGCCACGAGGAGAAAAATCTCTTGGCAAGAAAAATGCCCGCGAGGACAGAGAGACTGTTTTCCAAGAACTTCACAAACGGATGCCTGAGAAGCCTACGGTAAGAATGATCTACCTAGCTTGGCATTCTCACAAGTCCTAATCTGCTATAATAGATCCTTGCGGTGTGCTGCTGTCTGTACAGCTTAGAAAAAGACCTTAAAAGACATCTGACTGGATGCTTCTATAGAGAGATGTGATTCCGATGTCTGTCAGGGCCCCCGAGTCAAGAGTCCTAAGGCACTGGTGCCACGCCAAGGAATGCAAAGATCACAGAAGACAAGAATGAGACCCCTCAGAGGGCTAAGGTAAAAAAGATATAGGACATGAGAGATCCAAACAACACAGAATGCACAACAGATAAGTGACACGACACACACCGGAACTGCTCTGCCCTGCGCAGCTCCGCACTGTGATCAAAGGACACTTTCCCTTTAGGTGGCCTAAGGGGACACTTCTTGGACATCCCCATGGCCAAAATGGACACAAAGACCCCTCCTGGGAAGTCCCAGCCCAGCACCCCGCTTCCATCCCCTCAGTGGGTCGTAGCCCTCGACTTATCTCGCACGCATCTGGGGATGCAAATCCCTGTCGGGTGCAAGAGACAGCCGCCTCCCTGTCTGGGAAGTTCCAGTTGTCACTGGGCTGTTATCTCTTCGTCTGCCAAGAGAAAGAAAACCAAACATCAGTGCACAATCTTAACAGCACATCGGCCAAAACCTGACAATTCTGCTACTCACCGTCTCCTAAGAATGCTCAGGCCACATGCTTCGGCCGTGCTCGAAGGTCCACGCCGTTGTCGCAGGGTACGCCTAGGTTAAGCGGAGACAAGGTGTTTGGGCATTGCTGAAACTTGAGTGGACCCTCGCTCCTCCTCCCTACATCCCCGACTCACCGCAACCCCTTGGCCATTCCTGACGGCTACTCAGATGGCATCTTGAAATATAAAATTTGAAGGCTTCATCACAGGGTCCTGTATTACTTCCAGAGGGCTCACAAGGGCAAGAAACCCGTTCCATCGGCCAGTTGGTGACGGGGGCTATACATCCTCTGAGTGGATTCCCTAAAGCAAAGAAAGATAAATGGATGCTTAGAGTTGCACCAAAATCTATGGCCTGAGCAAGAACAACTGCTTCTGTCCACTGCTCACCTTGCACACTTGGCCTTGACTTCCTAAAAAGGCAAAGAAGAGTGCTGTAACATAGTAACCGTTTATGCTTCCCCTGCAAACACAAATGGTGACTGATCTCAGTGAAACCTCCTGACCAAAGAAGGGTGCTCTGCCATAGATTTTATCCAACGGCATCTGAAAGACATTTAGGACAAAACTCAAATGGCTGCAGGATAACTTAACAGCTCCAGATATCTTTTATCAATCTACAAATCCCTTCTAGACTCCAACTACACCCTGCATTACAAATTTCCAGGCCCCAGGACCTGTCCTATTATACCTACACCAGGCTATGCAGCAGGGCAGAGCAGATCCACACCAAATACACAGACAACACCCGTGACACAGGACATGACAAACGGGGGGGGGGGACGCAACAGGGAGAGGAAGCTCTTGGCGAGTAGAATGCCCTCCAGGACTGAGAGAATGCAGAAAGAGATGATCAAGGTGAGACTGACTGCAAGCCAATGAGGCTCAGAGAACCTTGCGGGAACAAGATGCTAAGGAAAAGATGTCTCCCAAGAACCGCACAAACGGATGCCTGAGAAGCCTACCGTAACCATGATCTACCTAGCCTGCCGTTCTCACAAGTCCTAATCAGCTATAATGGATCGTTGTGGTGTGCAGCTGTCGGTAGAGCTCACAACAAGACCTTAAAAGACATCTGACTGGATGGTACAAAAGAGAGATGCGATTCCGATGCCTGTCAGGGCCCCCGAGTCAAAAGTCTAAGGCACTGGTGCCACGCCAAGGAATGCAAAGATCACAGATGCCAAGAATGAGGCCAGGGGCACCCATACTCTCCTCAAAGGGCTATGGTAAAAAAAGACATGTGACATGAGAGATCCAAACAACACAGACTGCACAACAGACAAGTGAAACGACACACATTGGAACTGCTCTGCCCTGCGCACCTCAGCATTGCAATTGAAAGAGACACTTTCCCTTTAGGTGGCTTAAGGGGACACTTCTTGGACATCCCCGTCGCCAAAAGGGACACAAAGACCCCTCCCAGGAAATCCCAACCCGGCACCCCGCTTCCATCCCCTCTGTAGCCCACGACTTTCCTTGCACGCATCTGGGGATGCAAATCCCTGTCGGGTACAAGAGACAGCCGCCTCCCTGTCTGGGAAGTTCCAGCTGTCACCGGGCTGATGTCTCTTAGTCTGCCAAGAGAAAGAAAACCAAACATCAGTGCACAATCTTAACAGCACATCGGCCAAAACCTGACAATTCTGCTACTCACCGTCTCCTAAGAATGCCACAGTGCTCGGGCTGCACGCTTCGGCCGTGCTCGAAGGCCGACGCCATTGTCGCAAGGTACGCCTAGGTTAAGTGGAGACAAGGTGACTGGGCATTGCTGAAACTTGAGGGGACCCTCGCTCCTCCTCCCTACATCCCCGACTCACTGCAACCCCTTGGCCATTCCTGACGGCTACTCAGATGGGACCTTGAAATACAAAATTTGAAGGCTTCATCACAGGGTCCTGTAATACTTCCATAGGGTTCAGAACCACAGGAAACCCGGTCCATCAGCCATGTGGTGACAGGGTCTTGGCATACGCAGAGTGGATTCCCTAAAGTACACAAATGAAATGGATGCTTAGAGTTGCGCCAAAAATTGTGACGTGAGCAAGAACAACTGCTTCTGTCCACTGCTCACCTGGCACACTTGACCTTGTCTGCTGCTATCTGCCTTGACTTCCTAAAAATAAAGACAAAGGAGAGTGCTATAATATAGTCACCATTTATGCATCCCCTGCAAACACAAATAGTGACTGATCTGCTCACAGGTGCCCCCTCACCTGGGGCTGGGGTCTCTGCCAGGGATTTAATCCGTCTGCATCTGAAAAAAAGTTACGACTAATGTCAAACGGCTACAGGATAACTTTACAGCAACAAATGTGTCATGTCAATCTACAAATACAATCTAGAGCCCAACTACACCCTGCATTACAAATTTCAAGTCCCCCGGACTTGTCCTACTACAGGCTATGCAGCAGGGTAGAGCAGGTCCAGGACAAAGATGTGCAGACACCCGTGACATAGGACAGGACATGACAAATGAGGGGACACAACAGGGAGAGAGAGAGCTCTCTGAGAGAAGAATGCCTGCGAGGACTGAGAGATTGCAGAACGAGATGACCTAGGTGAGATTGACGGCAAGCCGATGTGGCTCAGAGAACCCCGGAGGAACAAGATGCTAACAGAATTATTTCCTCGGAGAACCGCAAAGATGAATGCCCAAGAATCTTATGTAACGAAGGCTCTAGCTAGGTTGGCATTCTCACAAGTCCTAATCCTGTATAACGGATCATTGCGGTGTGCAGCTGTCAACACCGCTCAGAACGAGACCTTAAAAAGACATCTGACGGGATGCTTCTATAGAGAGATGCAATTCAGATGCCTGTCTGACCTCCAGAATCAAGAGTCCTATTGCACTGGTGCCCATCCAAGGAATGCAGAGAGCGCAGATGACAAGAACGAGGCCAAGGTAAGCCCCTCAAAGGGCTAAGGTAAAAGCCATATGACATGATATACCCAAACACACAGAATGCACAATAGACACCTGACACAACACACACCAGGACTGCTCTGCCCTGAGCACCTCAGCACTGTGATCAAAAGACACACTTTCACTTTAGGTTGCCTAAGGGGACACTTCTTGGACATCCCCGCCACCAAAGCTGACTCAAAAAGCCCTCCCAGCGCCTCGCTTTCATCCCCTCTATGGTTCATAGCCCTTGACTTATCTCTCGGGCGTCTGGAGATGAGAATCCACGTCGGGTGCGAAGGAAGGCCGCCTCGCCCGCTGGGAATTTCCTGCAATCTCCAGGCTGTGGTCCCTTGCTCAGCTACAATTGAGAACACCAAACAGCACTGCATGATCTTAGCTGCAAAATAGACAAAACCCAGCAATTCTGCTGCTCGCCACTCTCCTAAGAATGCCCAGGTGCTCGGGCCACACGCTTCGGCCGTGCCGGGAGGCTGATGCTGTCATCACAGGGCACGCCTAGGTTAAGAAGAGACAAAGTGAAGTGGCATTGCTGAAACCTAAGCGGACCCTGGCTCCTCCTCCCGATCTCCCTGACTCACCGCAACTCCTCAGCCATTGCCAAAGGCTACCTGGATGCCACCTTGAAATACAAGATTTCAAGGCTTCATCACAGAGTCCTGAAATATTTCCAGACGGCTCACAAGCGCAGGAAACCCGGTCCATCAGCCAGTTGGTGATGGGGTTTCGGCATACTCCGAGTGGATTGCCTAAAACGCACAAATGAGAATGGAGGCTTAGAGTTGCACCAGAAATTGAGATCTGAGTGAGAACAACTGCTTCTGCAACCAGTCACTGCTCACCTTGATTGCTGACATCCAGATTTAATTCCTAAAAATAAAGACAGAAATCAGTGCTGTAGCACAGAGTCACCATTTACACTTCCACTGCAGAGACAAATGGTGACTGACCCGCCCGGGGAACCCCCTCTCCAGGGATGGGCTGCTCTGCCACGGATTTAATCTGCCCGCATCTGAAAGAAAGGACAAAAGTCAAATGGCTGCAGGATAACTTAACAGCTCCAGACACCTTATGTTAATCTAGGAATACCATCTAGAGTCCAACTATACCCTGCATTACAAATTCCAAGTCCCTGGGACTTATCCTATTACACCAGGCCATGCAGCAGGGCAGAACAGCTTCGGGACAAATGGACGTGACACCTGTGCTTACACACGTGACACAGGACAGGACGTGACAAACGAGGGGACGCTAAAGACAAACAACGCATTATGCTAATAAGATTGTGACAGAAGGATGATAGAAATCTTCCTGGCAAGAAGAATAATGGCAAGGACTGAGAGGATGCCGAAAGAGTTGCCTGATGCTATGGCAACGATGGATGGCGGAGGCTCTAGGGAGCAAAAGAAAAGACTGTAACAGAGTGACCTGTTAGAAGAACTGTTGGTCACGATCGAGATGACCATGAGACAATGCTACATTTAGAATGCTCTCTCTGTATCCCTACAATCTTATAAGCACCAGGACGTTACAACTCACGTCTGGAAAGGATGGACGGTGATACTGCCGGGAGCAAGGCCTCAAAAGTCATCTGACTCCATGCTTCCGAATTGCAACTCGGAGATGTGGCAGAGCCCGCCGGTAAAAGAACAAACTGTATCGGCGTTGTGCCGAGAAGCGCGAACGTTCGAGAACCTAGAGATCGTGGCTGATGCTTGCGGTAAGGCCCTCGAGGGGAAAAGGCAGATACCTGATCCGAGGCACCCCAACGACACGCTAGGAAACACGGTACACCGGACAACACAACACAGACCAGAACTGTTCTGCACTGCACACCCTACAGCTGCAATCAAAAGTAGGGTCTCTCCCTTGAGCCGTCCTAAAAGCCCCTTAGAGGACATCTCTTTACCCTCTGCTAATTTTTAAATCTGTCCCAGGAATTTCCAGTCTGCTACCCGACGATCATCCCATCTCCAGGCCGTGGCCCCCGACTTATCTTTTGGATGACTGGCGACGTGAATCCACGTTGGACCTGAAATGAGTCAGCCTCAGAAGGCGCCATGATCGCCGGTTATCCTCTTAGTGAACTACAATAAAGAACACCAAAATCAATGCATGACTGTAGTGCTATGTGGGCCAAATCCCAGCGAGTCAGCTTCTTGACCTCTCCTAAGTATGCCTAGGTCCTCACGGCTCCAGCTTCATTCTGAGTCCGAGGCTATAGCTGTTATGACTAGCACCTGGGTTATAGAGAAATCCAAAGTTACACGGCATTTCTGTGAGTGCTATAGATGAGCTGGGGTGCTCTAAGACACATGAATGCCTCTGCCATGCTTGCTAAAAACCTTGGGGGGCCCTCAAATAGACACCATTTCTCACCCTGCTGCCCCCCTCCCCCAATAACTCCTAACCAGACATCTACTCACCCTCCCTCTCCTGGTCACAATCCTCAACTTTACTCATCTGAAGCCTCAATCTCAAACATCATCTTCAACACAGAGCAGATCCCTCTTGTGATATGATCAATCTGCTGAAAAAAAGCTGAAGTGTCATACTCGACACGGCCTAGAATTTCAGGAAGTTGTGCTCCTTGTAAAAAAAAAAAAAATAAAAAGAACAAACCCCAAAATTACAAAAGCACCTAATCAGCCCTGAATGCACAACCCAAAATCATAAATTTCAATACTCCCTGCACTCATTTCTGTATTCTTCACGGTATGTTCAAAGCCCCTATTGCATTGGATGTCCAAAAGCACCTGCTGAAACCAAGCTGAGATAAGCTGAAAGAACCTCTTCACTGAAATGAGAGGAGACCTCATACCCCAGTGGATCCCAAAGAGGGAATGAAGCTCCTTAGCAAAGGCTGGGGTTAATACACCCCTGATTGTGCCCGCCTCTCGTTCCCACGATGCCCGGGAAAAGGGAGAGGGCAAATCCCACTGGGTATAAAAGCCCTCAGAGGAGCTGCAGCTGTTTGGCTCCTCTGACTTGAATTCAAGGGGAGTAAAGGGCTTGATCTTCAGGGAAATGACAATGCTTTTTTTTTTTTTTTTTTTTCTACAGCTGCTTTGAGTAAAAGGGCAGAAAACCGGTAAGAAATAAAACTTTTTGTTTAGGTAGCATAGCTAAGTAAGTTGGGTAACTTGTTAATAACTTACATAATTATTCTTTAGTGACTACTAAGCAGTACTCCACATGTGACTAAGTAGGGTGGAGAAGAATACTAATTATATGAATGGTCCAAGTCTCCTTGGGACCTCTAATTAGGGCTATCTTTATTATAAATAAAAATAAGAAAAATAATAGACTCCTGGGCAGCATTATGGTTAAGTACAGGCCTGGCTTGCCCTTGTCTGAGGTATTTAGTTCCAGGGCACAGATAGAAGTGCCCTAAAAGGTAGTTTTAAACCCTTAAATTGCTGAAAAAGACAGAGCTTCCATCAGGTGAACCCCTCAAAATGAGAAAATTAGGCAGTTACCTCCACTGAAACTGATACAATGGCAAATAAATGGCTTCTCTCCTGTTATAAATTGAGGCGAATAATTTGTTCAGCCTTTCAAGAGTCAATTAGAAATTTATTGACTACAGCAAGTGATGGCAAGCAAACAGCGCTTGGGTGCAGCCGGGGAGTCCCCGCTCCGCAAACAGCTCACCCTGTTTCCCCCTTCCCGCAGTCTTTTTATACTCTCTTTCTTCCGTGTCTGTGGTATCTCTGGGTGTACTCTGCGCTTGCGCCCTCTGTTGCTAGGGGGTCGTCTTCTACTCTCTGGTGGTCGTTTGACGAAGGCTCCTCTCTTCTTCCTTGGTGAAAGTCCACGGCCCTGTAATGGTTATATGTTATATGCACCTAAGTTCTAATTACACAACCAGCTTAAGTAATCAACATACTAGTTAGTTTCTGTCTGGCGGTTTTCTGTTATCTTACACAAGGCTTCTCCTTTGATTTTCTGTTATCTACACAAGGCTTCTCCTTTCTGTCTTGATGAACAAAGAGTCTTCTCTAACTTATCACAATTCCCCCTTTTCTTTTTCTTTATTTTGTTCATCAAACTTTTTTTAGTTATTTTAACAGTGTTATAAAATGGGGGTTTAACATCAAAACAAAGCTAACAATGTTCTGTAATCTGGGGGTTAGGTACGCTCCCTCTACTAGCTTCTAAGGGGTGTTAAATCAAGAATCCTCGCTAGTGGGTATTATTGTCTGGTTATAACTAGTTGAATTTTCTATTCTTGAGTTACTTTGATTACTGATTATTTCAACATAACCTGGCTCTCTATCTTTGGCTATTACTGGGTTAGGGCCTACTGGCCGGGTATCTGGTGGGATAGGCTCCTTCTTACTGGGTTTTATGTACCGAAAACCCCATGTTCGTCCTACTGTCCATCTTGGATCTGACGGTTTAGTTACATTCAGATACACAAATTGACAATTCCCCTGATTGACTATGCCACCTGACCAGTCCTTCTGTGGAGCTTTACAGCCGTGGGGTCCCTAAGAAACAGTAAGCCATTGATCTCCTTCTACTGACCAATCTGATGCTATTGTTTCACAGCCCCAATACTCACAGAAGTATTCCTCATGGTAATTGCAATATCCCTTTCCTGGATTTGATGCTGGACACATCGATGGGGGCTAATGTGCATAATGACGATGTAAAACTAGGAGATCTGGACAATATCTGAGTTTGAATTTCCTTCCTATCTACTTGGGTTAATATCTATTTAAAGGGTTGATGTGAAAATTGAGAACATAATCAGAATTACAATAATGATAACTTGCCAAGGAGGATGGAGTCCTGGTTTTGCACTTAACTCATAATTTCTTATCATTTCCCTTTTAGCTTGTTGCCCTTTTTGTCTACCTGGGGTGGTTGAGTCGGTACCTTTGGGGAGATTATTAATACCCAGTCGGTAATATTTGGAGTATCTCTGCATTATTCTACTTGGGATTGGGAAGAGCCTGGTTCTTTCCCCTCTGCCTCGCTCGCCGACTCGGGTGCTTCGAGCCGCGGGGATTACCATCTTCTCGGCAGCAGCAGTACTCTCCAGCGCATCCATTCCCTTTTCCCCTTCTAGCCTTATACTGCTCCCAGTTCTTATCCTTGACCGGGGATGAGTCACACGGGATTTCTTTCAGCTCTTTCCGACAACACCGGTTTACACTATGGGCAACAAAGGGGGCAGGTTCATTCAGGTGGAAACAAAAATTCTCAGGGTTAACCCCTTTTCTGTAAATCTCCCACTACTCTTCTGATTTGAACCTTACCCACTTTTTCTTCAATTCCCTTAACTCTAATATGATTCTTGTTAATCCTTGCTCTAGCTTGTAGCAGCTGGAGCAAATCCCAGTAGGTAGCTTTCCTTTGTAGCAATGGACCCACCACCATTCTTGGCAAGTTTTACAAACAAAGCACACAAAAGGGTAACAATCACAATGTATTTCTTTACACACTACTCCATAATCATCAGCCAAGGGGTAAGTGTATCTTTTCTGTTCCCCTTCTTGGTCTATCTGGATTACCCACACTGAGTCCGTCAGTTTTTCTTCAAGGTGACCTTCAGGTTTCCAGGTTTGCTTGTTACTCTCTAATGGTCAGCTGTAGTCCTTTTGTCTACTGGATCGTAACCGGCATCTGTCGGTCACACTAGGGGAGTACAGTGAGGCTGCCTAACAGGTTGTCCTGGTTTAGGACAAATTAGGGGAAAACATCTCCAAAGGAGCCCCTTATGGGAAACAAAACCCTCCGCAACTTCCTCCTCCACCAGGTTTGGGAGGAATTTCTTCAGAGGGGAAGTGGAAAAAACTTGTTTATTAAGGACCAACAAAAAAACACTCCCCAGCACAAGAGAAATAGCCCGAGATGACAACAGATGTTTTCACCAGTCCAAGGGGGTTGAGCTGTATTTCTCTTTGCCACAGAGGGTACGAAGCTTCTCTCGCAGACCCCGGGGGAGCTCCTGCCCGGAGTATGTCCGATATCTTCGGGGGGGGGGGGGGGGGGAAGGGAACAACAGAAACCGGGGGAAAAGGAAAAAGAAATGGCGAAAAAGCAAGCAAGCGAAAAGCAAAGAAAAAAGAAAGGAAAACAGAGCTAGCAAAGCAGGCAGCCAGCAGCGAGCAAAAGCAGCAAGCCAAAGCAAAGCAGCAAGCCAGCAGCGAGCCGGGGGGGGGGGCGGGAAAGACAAAACAAACTGAGAGCAGGGAACAGAAACCACGATTGGGATAATAAGCATGAAAATGTCCTGTCCCCACGACACAGGGCAGGACGCATACATATACTTTTATTTGTCCACATTCACTTAACTTTATTTTTCACTTACTCTCACGCACAACAAAACAATCACAAGAACAAGGTACTTTTTATTTTTCAACACACTTATTACACTTTTAGGTTTCCCTGGCCAGTCCCAGTGTTCTTGGATACCCCTCAATCTAGCTGTGTTGTTTTTACCTCCAGATCTTCTCAGATTTATCTTCAAACTGGCAAAATTTTTATTCAATTCTCGGTGCTCTCGAATATTAATATCTCAACCCAGCAAACTTAATTCTGGGTGCTCTCGGAATGTTAATCCCTCAACCCAGCAGGTTTGAATTAACCCTGGATGCTCTTGGAATATTAATCCCTCAACCCAGCAGGTTTGAATCAACCCTGGATGCTCTTGGAATATTAATCCCTCAACCCAGCAGGTTTGAATCAACCCTGGATGCTCCTGTAATATTAATCCCTCAATCCAGCAGGTTTAATCAACCCTGGATGCTCTTGGAATATTAATCCCTCAATCCAGCAGGTTTAATCAACCCTGGATGCTCTTGGAACGTTAATCCCTCAATCCAGCAGGTTTGAATCAACCCTGGATGCTCTTGGAATATTAATCCCTCAACCCAGCAGGTTTGAATCAACCCTGGATGCTCTTGGAATATTAATCCCTCAAACCAGCAGGTTTGAATCAACCCTGGATGCTCTTGGAATATTAATCCCTCAACCCAGCAGGTTTGAATCAACACTGGATGCTCTTGGAATATTAATCCCTCAACCCAGCAGGTTTGAATCAACCCTGGATGCTCTTGGAATATTAATCCCTCAACCCAGCAGGTTTGATCTTGGATGTTCTTGGGCATTCTTATCCCTCAATCCAGCAGAATTTTTAGGCGCCCCTCCTACACATTTTACCTTTTATTTTTCCCCAATAGATTATGCCAAGAAAACCCTCTTTTTACCTTTTAATTAATTTTTTTTTCCTAATTAATTACCTTTTATTCCCCCCCCCTCCCACTAAGGGGTCCCACTCTTTCTCTGAGACCCAGTCCTAGGGGGGTTTCTCTCACTCTTTTTATCACTCGCTTCGTCTCTTTACTGGCCGCTTTTCTCGCTAAAAAGACGGAAATGCAGCATGGGAGACTACTGCTCTCGCTTAGGAGGTCTGGGGTAATCAGCCCGCCTCTCTTTCACACACATTCATCCCCCCTTTATTCGCCCTGTAATGCAAAGGATCTCCCAGTGACAGCTTTTAACACTAAAGGGCAGTGCTATTGTGATAAATTGAGGTGAATAATTTGATTCAGCCTTTTTAAGGTCAATTAGAATTCTATTAATTACAGCAAGCAGTAGCAAGCAAAACAGCGCTGGGTGGGTAGGGGTCTCCTAACCACCCCTCCTGCAGTGTCCCACACTGCAGTGCCCCACGCCCCACTCCCTTATTCAGTCTCTTTTTATAGTTTTCTTGGAGGTTCCTTCATTCGCGTCTCTTGCGATAGCGGTGGGCGTAGCTTGAGCATCCCTCTGCATCGTGTCTGCGTTGTGTCGAGGCAGGTGATCGTTGGTTTCACAATCGGTTCCGGACAGTGATGGGCGTACCCGGAGCACTCCTACGCCGTCCACTCCGGTGGCCGCCGCCCGGTGGTCGCTGATTTCACAATCAGCTCCAGCCATCCCCCAATATCCTTAGCCTGTGTCTGCAAAAGAAGCTAAGAAAAGCTCCCTATATGATGATTAATCTTACTTGTGGTCTTGCGCCTTGCAATATGCCTATAGCCTTGCGGTTTGTAGCAGTTGCTTCCTGTTTCCCAACTTCACAGATGCTTCCCCTATCTCTTAACAAGCAAGCTGGTCCCTTATACTTTAATTTTATATTTCCCCCTTTAATATTCTAATTCTTTTGATGAACAAACAAGTTACCACAGTTTATCACAATCCCCCATTTTCTCTTTTACCATTTTGTTCATCAAATCACTTTGCTGCTTTGTAGGCTAGAAGTAAAGTGTTCAGCATTGTCCTGACTAGAAACACCACTAGGACAGAGCAACAGAAAACTAATAATTTGCCAATAAGGGTGGAGTCCTAGCCTTGTTTTTGTTTCGTAATATCCTGTTTTCCCCTTTTTGGCTTGCTGCTCCCTTGGTGTTTCGGAGGCACTTAGACTGGTCCTTTGAGGGATCCTAGTACTCGGCTGGCAATAGTTGGAGCATTTCAGCATTGTTCTACTTAGAGGGGGCTTGGCCTTTTCCTCTCTGCCTCGCTCGCCGACTCGGGTGCTTCGAGCCGCGAGGTAAACCATCTTCTCGGCAGCAGCAGTACTCGCCTGAGCGTCCCCTTTTCCGCTCCTGCTTAGCCTTGTACTGTTCCCAGTTCTTATCTTTGACCAGAGGTGGATTGCAAGGAATCCCCTTCAGTTCCTTTCGACAACACCCTTTTATTATCTGAGCAGCAAATGGAGTGGGCTCGTTAGTATGAAAACAAGAATATTTCCCACCACTCAGATCCAAAACTGACCCACCGATTTTCCAATTCTCCTATCCTTAGCACAGTTTCAGTTAGTTTTCGCTGAGTTTTATAGCACTCAGTACAAACCCCAATTGGTGGTCTTCCCCTCTGGCAATGGACCCACCACCGTTCTTGGCAAATTTTACATATAAAGCACACAAAAGGGTAACAATCTCCACAACCTTCCTTATTACAAATCACTATATAGTCTTTTGTAATTGTATCCCTTTGCTTCCCCTTATGGTTGATTTGGATAATGTCCACAGAGTTCATTAGTTTTTCTTAAGAGTCACTTTCAAGTTCCCAGGCTGGCTAGTCACTCTCCACTGGTTATTTGTGGCAACCGGGCCTTTCACTCGGCTGGCGTGAGTCCACCCCTTTTCGGCCGTCCTGACTGCCGTTTCTGTGGTAAGCAAAACAAGAAAAGGACCTTCCCCACATGGAGTTAAGGAATCTTCCTTCCAAGACTTAATAAGTACTTGATCCCCTGGTTTTATCTTATGGATTGTGATATCCAGAGGTGGTCTCTGTGCCAACACTCCTTTCTTCCTCAATTCCTGCCTTCTGCTCATAATTTGGGTAATGTAGAATATAATATGAGAATCTTTTAGGCAGGGGTGATCTGTGGGGGCTTCCATATCATAAGGCATTCCAAATAGCATTTCAAATGGGAGATTCCCACATCAGTTCGGGGTTGAGTTCGAATGTTCAATAAGGCAAGAGGTAGGCACTTAACCCATGACATTTTTGTTTCTAGCATTTAACTTTGTGAGTTGTTTTTTTTTTTTTTATTTCTCCATTCATTCTTTCCACCCTCCCCGAGCTCTGTGGATGCCATGGGGTGTGATATTTCCATTGAGTCCCCAAAGCTGTCAGGACATCTTTTGCAATTTTAGAGGTGTAATGGGGTCCCCGGTCTGAGTCTAAACACTCAATCAATCCATACCGGGGGATAATTTGCTCTAATAATACTTTTACCACAGTGTTCGAAGTAGCTCGGGCCATAGGATAAGCTTCCACGTAATGGGTTAAGTGGTCTACCAGTACCAATAGATATTTATACCTCCCCACTTTTGGTAATTCTGTAAAATCTATTTGTATATGTGAAAAGGGTCGTGGTGCCAGTTCCCTTCCGCCCATTGGTCTTTCTATTAATTGTTGTTTATTTATTCTTTGACAGGTTAAACATTGTTGGGCTACCTGTTTTGCAAGATTATAGACCCCTATACACATATATTTAATTGCAAATTGGTCAACCAGGGCTTGAGTTCCCCAGTGGGTTTTCTCATGAATTGCTTGCAGGACCCTTATTGCCATTCCTTTTGGGAGTACCTCCCGCCCATCCGGTAGTACCCACTTGCCTCCCTCTTTTTCCTCCACCCCCATTTGGTTTAATTTTTGTTTTTCCTGTACCGTGAAGGCTAACACATGGTTAATGGGTCCATGGAACCAGCAATGTTTGTCTTGGGGGCTATCACAGGCACACTCATGATTAATGAGTCCGTGGCACCATCAATGTTCCTTTTGGGGGTTATCACAGGCACACTGTATCGAATCAATCCCGTATGCATCCCAACAAGCCCAACATGGTTCTTCCTCTAAGTCAGCTCCACAAGTGGAACAATCTTCCCTTTGTGTGACCCCCCCCCCTTATATGGTTTTAAATTCATTAGAGCTGCCTTTCTCGCCTCCTGGTCGGCTAAGTTATTTCCCCGTACTGAGCTTCCCATCCCCACTTGATGTCCTTTTACATGAACAATAGCTATTCTTTCCGGACCTCTCAAGGCCTGGAGCACTTTCAGAATTAATTCCCCATGTATCAACCCCCTTCCCTGTGAATTGATAAGACCCCTTTCTTCCCAGATTTTACCAAATGTATGAACCACCCCATAAGCATATTTTGAATCAGTATAAATGGTTCCAACTTTTCCTTTTAGTAGTTCTAAAGCTCTGAGTACTGCATACAATTCACATGCTTGTGCTGACCAGCTGGGGCTAAGAGGACCAGATTCTATTTTCTTAAAAATCTTCCCATCCACAATAGCATACCCAGATTTCCTTTTCCCTTCAAGGACCCGAGAGGATCTATCTACATAATATCGATATCCTTCCTCTAATTCCTCCTCTTTGAGATCTGGTCTTATTTTTGTTTGTTCCTCTATTTGCAAAAGACAATCATGAGTTAGTCCCACAACTGGTTCCCCATATAGAAACTGGGCTGGATTTTGTAAGCTTGTGGTTTCAACACTTAACCTAGGAGAGGAAATTAGGATGCCTTCATACTTTAGGAGTCTGGCATCTGTTATCCATTTATCCGCTTTTTTTGTTGTAGTACTCCACGGATGTTATGAGGAGATAAAACCTTCAGTTCACTCCCAAAAGTTATCTTTCCTGCTTCTTCTACCAAAAGGGCAGCAGCCACTATCGATTGCAGACAGGCAGGCCACCCTCGACTAACAGGATCGAGAAGCTTTGAAAGATATGCCACTGGTTTCTTTCCTCCAGCCCATTCCTGGGCTAACACCCCGTATGCCACCCCTTCCTTGACATTAATGAATAAAAAGAATGGTCTTTTTAGATCTGGGAGGCTGAGAACCGGGGCATTGACCAGTTCAGTTTTTAATGATTTTAACCAGGTCTCATCCTCGGAGCTCTATTTTAATAGCCCGTCTGTTGTTAATTTTTCATACAGAAATTTAACTTTCCCACTAAAATTTTCAATCCATTGTCTGCAATACCCAAAAAGTCCCAGTAACTGTCGAACCTGCCTTTTAGTTTTTGGAGCTTCCAGGGAAAGTATTCCCTGGACTCTATCAGTATCCAATTTCTTAGTCCCCTGAGTCAGCCAGTGTCCGAGGTACTTAACTTCCTCTTCCACGAATTGTAATTTCGACTTTGAAACTTTGAATCCCTTAAGGCTTAAATAATTTAGGAGTTTTATAGTTTCTTCCCTTACTTTTTCTTCTTCTTTCCCTGCAATTAATAAATCATCTACATATTGTAGAAGCACAATCCCCTCCCCCTGTGAATATTCTGCCAATATTTGTTCCAGAGCTTGCCCAAACAAATTTGGGGATTCGGTAAACCCCTGGGGAAGGACTGTCCACCTCAATTGTTGTTTTCTATGTGTATCCGGGTCTTCCCATTCAAAAGCAAAATAATCTCTAGAGGTTTCCTTAAGGGGACAGGCCCAAAAAGCATCTTTAAGATCTATTACACTATACCACTGGTTTTCTGGGCCAAGTTGGCTTAAAATAGTATGTGGATTGGCTACGACCGGGAATCTTTCAACTGTTCTTTTATTAATTTCCCGCAAGTCATGCACCAATCTGTAACTGCCATTCGGTTTCTTTACTGGCAGGATGGGGGTATTGAAAGGGGACATACAGGGTTCTAAAAGTCCCTTTTCCAAAAGTCTCTTTATTTCTGTTTTTAGTCCTTCCCTCCCCTCTTTGGGTATGGGATATTGCTGAATCCTGACAGGGATTTCTGGGTTCCTGATAGTTACCTCAAAGGGTTCAATATTTAATTTCCCCACACTGTCGGGGGTATACCAAACTTCTGGGTTAATCTTTTTCTCGTCTTCAACCCAGAGAGGATATAGTTTTAATCTGCTTCTGGAACTAGTAAAAATGACCCAATTCCTAATTTAGAATCACTTTCTAAGAGTACATCCTTAATTACAGGTACTCCAAAGGGTTCCCCTTTGGCCCCAGTCACCTGTATTATTTCAGGTGAAACCTTACACCCTTGGGGAAGGGTCTGGACGGTTGATCTCTCCGCCCCTGAGTCCACAAGGAACTCATATTCTCGTTGCTGGGGACCTATTTTTAATTTTACCAGGGGCTCTGTTCTTTCTCTTGTCCCCAGCAGATAGAGCCCCGGACCCCCCTAATCTTCTTTGAACTGTTCCTCATCAGCAATCTTCTGCCGACACTCTCTCCTCATGTGTCCCTTCTTCCCACAATAGAAACAAACAATGCTCTCTCCACCTCTCGACTTCCCTTCAAACCAACTTCGCTGGACGTCATTCCGACCTCTGGACTGACCTCCAGTTCCCCTTTGGGGATTCTGTTGTCCCCCCCCACTGCTGCTAACATGATTCCAGACTGCTTTTTAAAACTCTCATCCTCTCTCCCAACACACACCTTTTGAGCCTCTCACAACAACTCATCCAATCCTCTCGCCTGCCATCCTTCTAATTTCTCCAACTTCTTCCGAATGTCTACCCAAGAATTGACTACAAAATGCACCTTCAAAAGTGTCTCCCCTTCTGGGGTATTGGGGTCCAGCCCTGAATACAACTGGAAAGCTTTCTTCAATCTCTCCCACTATCCAAAGAGCTGCATATTCACTCTCCTCTTGGTTAAAGGGCTCTTTGGATTTAATATATATATATATAGAGCTTGACAGATCCAATCCTCAAACGACCCAAACACGGGCAAATACAGCTGGTCTTCCCTTATTTGTTTACCTCCCCAAATTTCCATACAATAATGGATCATTTTAACCTTATCTTTTCCTTTTCTAGAAGGAAAGGCATCCCAATACTCTACCATTAAGCCTAGTGGAAGTTTTACTGAGATTCTCCCACCCATGGGTTCAGCAGATTTACTTTTTCTCTGACCCATCTTCTAGAGTGCCTTCTCACACTCAACACAAACAATACGACAGTCGCTTCCCCCAATTCGTGGCCCACTCCGTCGCCGGATATGGGAAACGCACTACTATGGGGTCCACACTCACTTGGGGAATCTGAGCTGCCAGTTCCCCTCTCACACACACGTTCGCATTCGCTGCACTCCAGGACTCCCACCCCTGACCGAGCGACCGAGCAGACCGGACTACTCACGTCTTTCCGGCGCCTCTGTTTCTCGACCGGGGCTTCGCCCTGTGTGTCTTCTTATTCACCTCAATCACTCCGGGACTACACACCCCTAAACGACTCTTAAAGACCCCGTTTCCGGGGTCGAGGCTTTGTCCCTTTCACATGCACTCCGGAGCCCGCTTGTACGGGGCCCACCGTCTTTTTCACATGCACACGCATTCTGGAGCCCGCTTGTACGGGGCCCACCGAGCACATACACTTATACTAAATTAGTAAGCCGAAACTTGGGGAAGTTTCTCCGGGGATCCCCCGCCCCAGGAACTTTGACGCAGTCCACCTCCGCGTCTGGGTTAGGCCCGCTTGCTCTCCTCCTAACCCAGGAGCCTCCCCACTGAGGGTAACTCGACGCCGAGGGGGTGCAGCTCTCCCCCTCCTACGTCCCCCAACCCTGGATGCTCTTGGAGCATTAGTCCCTCAATCCAGCAGGTTTGAATCAACCCTGGATGCTCTTGGAATATTAATCCCTCAATCCAGCAGGTTTTAATCAACCCTGGAAAAAGGAGGCCCACCACCCACCGGGAAAAGAGGCCCACCACCCACTGGGTGCTACTTACGCTTCCTGCGTGTTCACTCTTCTGCGGTTCTTCGTGCACAAAGATTAACGGGGGTACCTTTGCTTGCTACTGAGTTTTAGGTTCGTCGGTAAAGGCCCAAGGAGGAAGCCCCCCCTTAGGTCCACCGCAAAAAGGCGGTGGGGCGCCTCACCCTAGTGGGGCCTCCCTCCCGGGTTTCCTTTATCCGAGTCACGGCACCAAATTGTGATAAATTGAGGTGAATAATTTGATTCAGCCTTTTTAAGGTCAATTAGAATTTTATTAATTACAGCAAGCAGTAGCAAGCAAAACAGCGCTGGGTGGGTAGGGGTCTCCTAACCACCCCTCCTGCAGTGTCCCACACTGCAGTGCCCCACGCCCCACTCCCTTATTCAGTCTCTTTTTATAGTTTTCTTGGAGGTTCCTTCATTCGCGTCTCTTGCGATAGCGGTGGGCGTAGCTTGAGCATCCCTCTGCATCGTGTCTGCGTTGTGTCGAGGCAGGTGATCGTTGGTTTCACAATCGGTTCCGGACAGTGATGGGCGTACCCGGAGCACTCCTACGCCGTCCACTCCGGTGGCCGCCGCCCGGTGGTCGCTGATTTCACAATCAGCTCCAGCCATCCCCCAATATCCTTAGCCTGTGTCTGCAAAAGAAGCTAAGAAAAGCTCCCTATATGATGATTAATCTTACTTGTGGTCTTGCGCCTTGCAATATGCCTATAGCCTTGCGGTTTGTAGCAGTTGCTTCCTGTTTCCCAACTTCACAGATGCTTCCCCTATCTCTTAACAAGCAAGCTGGTCCCTTATACTTTAATTTTATATTTCCCCCTTTAATATTCTAATTCTTTTGATGAACAAACAAGTTACCACAGTTTATCACACTATTGTATAACAAACAGTTAACTCTTAGCCCAGCCGGGTTCGCTGGCTAATTTTGCAAGCTCTTTACCAAATAGCGATGCTTGTAAGCAGTGCTTGTAACTCCTAGCTTGTACCAAGCTCCCACTAGCTGCACTATCAGCTAGCGGCGTTCAAAGCAGCTCCTCAAACCACGGCTTGTGCCCGCGCGCCCGCTGCGCTATCAGCTAGGCTGTGCCTAAAGCACCTTTTCAAGCCCCGACTTAAGCCCCGCGCCGCGCTGCCCCCGCTCGCCAGGGACAGCCTGTACCGTGCATGTGCACCACCCGCTCCATCAGGTAGTGTAGCTGAACTGCCCCGCGCATGCGCTCTCCAGCACCGCCGCGCCGTGTCTCTGTATCTTAGTAACGCCGCACCGTGCTTCACACACACACACACACACACATGCACAAGCACGCACGTCTGGATGTAACAGACACACCACACCGAAACTGGGGCACACCACACTGCAATCGGGGCACAACACACTGAAATCGCGATTTCTCCTTCCCCGAGCCGCGCTATCAGCTGGGGAGGTCCTCCCGCCTTTTCCTAGTCTGGCTTCTAGTTACCAGCTGGTTATTCCCCTGGAGCTCAACATTTACCTCATTCTCACCTCATCCCCCTCCGAACCGGGGCAGAGGGATGTTGTGGTGAATGTGGAGGTAGGGGTGGAGGGGGAGGAGGTATGTAGGGTGGAGGGGTGGAATCAGGTAGGTCTGTATCCTACCTCGTCCTTTCCTGGAGGGGAAGGCATCCTAATTTCTAATCATTAGTCCTTATGGACTATCTGGGGGAATTTGGGGAAGCTTTACAGGGTTTCCCCTACCCATGGGACCAGAGGGCTTGCTTTTCCTCTGTCTCATCTTCCAGAGTGCCTTCTTAAACACACACCTCTACGCTTCCCTCAATTCGTGGCCCAGCCCGTCGCCGGGTGTGGGAAACGCACTACTATGAGGTCCACACTCACGTCGTCTCACAGAGATGTCTCACTCATCACACTCCGGGATCCCAACCCCGACCGAGCAGGCCCCGCTCCCTCTGAACGGAGCAACCTCAGTAGCCCCGAAGGACCACTGAAAGGTACTTACACAGTACTGTGTCTTCGCCCGGGACTTTGTGCACAAAGATTAAGGGGTTGCCGGCTATTCTTTGCTTGCCACCGAATTTAGGTTCGTCGGTAAGGGTCCCAGGGGAAGGTCTCCTGAACGGGGCTCGCTGCCAAGGCAGCGAGGGCGCCTCCCCGTGAGGAGCTTCCAACGGATAGCCCTCATCCGAGTCATGGCACCAGATTGTTATAAATTGAGGCGAATAATTTGTTCAGCCTTTCAAGAGTCAATTAGAAATGTATTGATTACAGCAAGCGATGGCAAGCAAACAGCGCTGGGTGCAGCCGGGGAGTCCCCGCTCCGCAAACAGCTCACCCTGTTTCCCCCTTCCCGCAGTCTTTTTATACTCTCTTTCTTCCGTGTCTGTGGTATCTCTGGGTGTACTCTGCGCTTGCGCCCTCTGTTGCTAGGGGGTCGTCTTCTACTCTCTGGTGGTCGTTTGACGAAGGCTTCTCTCTTCTTCCTTGGTGAAAGTCCACGGCCCTGTAATGGTCTTTTCCATATAAGGTTATATGTTATATGCACCTAAGTTCTAATTACACAACCAGCTTAAGTAATCAACATACTAGTTAGTTTCTGTCTGGCGGTTTTCTGTTATCTACACAAGGCTTCTCCTTTGGTTCTCTGTTATCTTACACAAGGCTTCTCCTTTGATTTTCTGTTATCTACACAAGACTTCTCCTTTCTGTCTTGATGAAAAAAGAGTCTTCTCTAACTTATCACACTCCTTTAATTTAGTCTCATAAAATATTGGGAAAAGAGGGGTGTTCCTCACTTTAAATCTCCACGGTGATGAAACAAAGTAGGTACAGCTGGCTTCCCCCTCAATTTAAGCCTTAAGACAACAAAAAGGGGCAATGACCCTTAATTCAAACCCATAAGTAAGCTCAGCCAAGGTTTTCCCCTTCTATTTAAAGTGGAAAATAATGAAAAATGGGAATTGCCTGTCAATTAACACCCCTACCAGCATAAAAGAGGCAGGAATTCTTTCAATTGAGACCATTAAAACTGCAAGAGAATGGGATTCCCTCACAATTTGAACACAAAAAATAATGGAAAGGAAGCTTTTTCCCTCAATTTAAACCCCTTTTCTCCTAATAACCCCTCGGTTTTCTGGAGGTGCTGTGGAAGGACTGAGGACTCTAGGGAGGGACTGACATGATAAAAGCGGAAAGATGAAAGCTCTCCCCTGGAACCCCGCACGCTGCCCTGCCAGCTCATGTGCTGCCCCTTGGTAAGAGGGCTTTTCTTTTGGCATTTTCTCGAAGTGATGCTCTGTGAACAGACGCGTCTGGCTGCTCCCCAGGCCCTGATGGTCCCTGTGCGGGTGTGCCTGGGTGTGGTGGGTTTGGTGTTGGTTAATTACTAAAACACTCGCTTCTTGCTGGGAGATAGGAGAAAAGTAAAGTAGATTTAAAACTTTAAAAGGATATAAAGAAAAAAATATTAAAAGTAACTAGAAGGAAAAAAAAAATAGTAAGAATTAAAACAAACCTTTCGGAACACTTCTCTTCCCCCACAACTTTTTCTTTCCCACTGATAATATAAAGAAACTAAAAGTAAGATTTGTAGTCCGTTTATTACTTTTAAAATAGTTTTTTTTTCACTTTACTTAGTGTTGTTAAAGTGATGGAGATTTCTTTACAAGAGGAAAAAAACAGTTTTCTTGTGGTGCTTAATTTTGTTATGAATAACGGTTGTCTGGGGAATTCTGCTATAGTGAATTTTTTTTCATTTTTACGAGCCTTCCCACACCTTGTTGATGGGCTATGCTGACTTATGGGGGATTGTTTTAAAGATGAGCTGTTTAAAGGCAAAATTTTTATTATCCATCTCTAAAATTATTTTTATCTCTGGTAACAGAAATCTTTTTCTTTTTGGAGAAGCACAGCACTACTTTTCCTTCTTTTTCTGTTTAAACTCCTTATGGGATTACAGTTATTTTAACATTTGTTTATTTTAGCATGGAGGCTTTTGCTTGATATCAATTTTAACACTTTCATCTCTTTATAGTTTCATGTGTTATAAGGAAAAAGAGTCTTTGTTTTAATAACTCATATTTTAGCTCTAAAAACAAGGCATCTCCTCCTCCCTCCCATGTGGGACTTAACTTCTTTTTTACTGACTTCGATGCCTTTCTGTTGTTCTTTTACATGCTTGCATTTTGGTTTTTTCTCTTACTCGAGAGACGATTGAAGTATTGAAAGGGTTAACATTACGCCTGAGGCCCACCTGACCCGCCGGTAACTTGTGGCGAGGATCTGCGACTGGGCTGTGTCAGGACTGGCTTCGTGGCAGGTTTTTGGTTTTGGGCGCGAGCCGCAGGGGTCTCTGATCTCAGACATGCTGAGGGGGAGGGGCCCTGACGGTAAGCGCTTCACAGCCGTGGCCAGAACTGCTCCGACCGGGGCTCCGCAGCCTCCCCTGCCTTCCCACCCAGCAGCTGCTGGGGCCCGGCCCGGCCAGGCCAGACCGGAGCCGATGGGGGAGCTGGCAGATGGCCCGGGGAGGGGGGAAGGGGCCCGGCCCGCAGCAGGACCGCCCGGACCGGCCTGGCTGAGATGGGGGGCCGGGGCCCGCCACATCCTCACCGACCGAAAGGAGAGTTCCCGGCTTTTTTCGTCTTTAACCTGTGTGTTTCACTGAGGCGTGTCCAGCTTCGCAGTGGTTCAACAAGCTTATAGCATTCCATGAACTCTCCCACCTCAGTCAATTCCCAATTCCTCGCCCCTGGCAACGGCAGTAACTACTCACCGTAGAGCTGGTCCTCCTGGGGAGAAAACCAGTCTCCCATTTGGGCTTCGGCCGCAACTTCCCGCATGTAACTTCCCCTGGTTTCTCCTTTCCCTATCCTCTCACTGGATTGGTATCCCTGGTGGCCACCCCCCTTTCCCTGGAGACCAAACCCCTCCGCCCAGCCCTTAGCTCTGCCCCCTTCCCCTTTGTGAAAAACGCTAATCACTTGGTTTTTAAAATTTTTAAAGTTTAATAATAATAAAATGGTTATAAAAATAGTAATACAATTAGAGTAATAAAAATTTAGAGTTAGGACAATTACAAGACAATAAAAAGCAAAGAATTACGGTTGTCCGGATTGTTATGAACAGTTTCCAGGTGTTCCCCAGAGACGCGGGCAGGGCTTTCCTAGTTCCCATGGCAACACTAAAAGAAAACTACTAACTCTAGCTAAGTACCGATATTGAAATGCTAATTAGCTAATTGCTCTGTTTGTTTTCTCTAAACTACCTGGCCTCCCACCCCTCCACGCTGCCATTCTGGGACTAACATGCAAATAAAAACCCCTTAGGATCATGGGAGTATTTTTAGGAGATAAAAATGAATATAAATCAAAAACTGAACACAATAGAGGAGTCTAGACAAATGCCCTAGCTGAGGAAGAGGGAAACACATCCCCTGACTGGCTTTTAACCGTCACCATCACCTAAGAAAGAACAGACTATATTAGGCTCTGAGAAGCTGGGAGATAGAGACAGAGAGCCCTGGTGCTGCCACCACGGAAGGAGCGGGGACAGCTGTTGTTCTGGACTTCAGCAACAGACTCTGCACACCACGCCTCCTCATCCTCGGGCCACCGGTGTGCCACAAGGAAAGGAGAAAGGACAGCTGCTGCTCGGGACTCCAGTGACAGACTCTGCATGCCTCCTTCCTTTCGGCTGCCTGGGAAAGCTACGACCGCGGGGGCGAGCTCTGCGTCGAGCCCCCTGCCCAGCTGATCTTTTTAATAAAGAGCTGAACATTAATAAAGGCATTAGCCCTGTTCATTTCAATTTGGGGGCTCGTCCGGGATAGCCACGCCCGAAGGGGACCCCCGGACAGCTGGACAGCTCGACCACCTGCTTCGAGGGACCCTCAGGAGTTGCTGGCTACCTTCGGACCCTAGGATGCGCGTGAGACGAGCAATGCAGAGGAACATCGGATGGGTAAGAAAATCCGGGAGACGAGCGAATGAGTGAGTGAATGAGACGGGGGCTGGCAGCTCGGACCCCCGAAGCGAGAGGGACCCGCTAGTACCGCGTTTCCGGACTCCTGTGAAGGGGCAGGACGGGAACGGGGGGAAGCGAGTGGAATAGAGGAGAGACTGAGGTGTCTCCTTAGAAGTAAAGCAGGCCCTCCTCCGAGCGTGTGGAGGTGCCCTATGGGCAAACTAAGTCCCTGGCAATCAGGGAAAGGGGAATACCCCCAGCAGGGCAGGTGGGACATGGAGGTCCTGGAGGACATGTCCCCGGAGCTGGCAGGATGGGATAGGACGGCAGGTGGGATATCCCTGGCAGGTAGGGCGGCGTGTCCTAGCAGGCAGGAGTGACATGAACCTGGCAGGCAGAGGGCATGTACCTGGCAGACAGAGAGCATGTCCCCGACAGGCAAAAGGCATGTCCCTGCCAGGCAGGGCAGGACAACAGGGCAGGTGGGATGTCCAAGCAGGCAGGAGCAGGAGAGTCATGCCCCACTGAGCAGAGGGCATGTCCCCGCCAGGCAGGAGAGGATAACAGGGAGGTAGGATGTGATGGCAGTCATGGGTGGAGGTCCCCGTCAGAGCAGATAGGGGAATGTCCCTGGAAGGCAGGGCAGGATGTCCCCGTCAGAGCAGGCACCAACCCAAGTAAGCAGAAAGGCAGGAAGGCAAGCAAGCTAAGCCTAGTATGATCAGGCAAGGGGGCTTGGCCGGAGTTCGAGTGCAAGGCTCGGCAGGACGTTCGACCTTACCTCGGCAGGGAGACCAAGCTTCCCAAGCCTAGTAGGGTCAGGCAAGGGGGCTTGGCCGGAGTTCGAGTGTAAAGCTCGGCAGGACATTCGACCTTACCTCGGCAGGGAGACCAATCTTCCCAAGCCTAGTAGGAGAGTCAGGCAAGGGGGCTTGGCCGGAGTTCGAGTGTAAGGCTCGGCAGGACGTTCGACCTTACCTCGGCAGGGAGACCAAGCTTCCCAAGCCTAGTAGGATAGTCAGGCAAGGGGGCTTGGCCGGAGTTCGAGTGTAAGGCTCGGCAGGACGTTCGACCTTACCTCGGCAGGGAGACCAAGCTTCCTAAGCCTAGTAGGAGAGTCAGGCAAGGGGGCTTGGCCGGAGTTCGACTGTAAGGCTCGGCAGGACATCCGACCTTACCTCGGCAGGGAGACCAAGCTTCCTAAGCCTAGTCGGAGAGTCAGGCAAGGGGGCTTGGCCGGAGTTAGAGTGTAAGGCCCGGCAGGACGTTCAACCTTACCTCGGCAGGGAGACCAAGCTTCCCAAGCCTAGTAGGAGAGTCAGGCAAGGGGACTTGGCCGGAGTTCAAGTGTAAGGCTCGGCAGGACGTTCGACCTTACCGCGGCAGGGAGACCAAGCTTCCCAAGCCTAGTAGGGTCAGGCAAGGGGGCTTGGCCGGAGTTCAAGTGTAAGGCTCGGCAGGACGTTCGACCTTACCTCGGCAGGGAGACCAAGCTTCCCAAGCCTAGTAGGGGAGTCAGGCAAGGGGGCTTGGCCGGAGTTCGACTGTAAGGCTCGGCAGGACATTCGACCTTACCTCGGCAGGGAGACCAAGCTTCCCAAGCCTAGTAGGAGTCAGGCAAGGGGGCTTGGCCTGAGTTCGAGTGTAAGGCTCGGCAGGACGTTCGACCTTACCTCGGCAGGGAGACCAAGCTTCCTAAGCCTAGTAGGAGAGTCAGGCAAGGGGGCTTGGCCGGAGTTCGACTGTAAGGCTCGGCAGGACATCCGACCTTACCTCGGCAGGGAGACCAAGCTTCCTAAGCCTAGTCGGAGAGTCAGGCAAGGGGGCTTGGCCGGAGTTAGAGTGTAAGGCCCGGCAGGACGTTCAACCTTACCTCGGCAGGGAGACCAAGCTTCCCAAGCCTAGTAGGAGAGTCAGGCAAGGGGACTTGGCCGGAGTTCGAGTGTAAGGCTTGGCAGGACGTTCGACCTTACCTCGGCAGGGAGACCAAGCTTCCCAAGCCAAGTAGGAGAGTCAGGCAAGGGGACTTGGCCGGAGTTAGAGTGTAAGGCTCGGCAGGAAGTTCGACCTTACCTCGGCAGGGAGACCAAGCTTCCCAAGCCTAGTAGTGTCAGGCAAGGGGGCTTGGCCGGAGTTCGAGTGTAAGGCTCGGCAGGACGTTCGACCTTACCTCGGCAGGGAGACCAAGCTTCCCAAGCCTAGTAGGAGAGTCAGGAAAAGGGGCTTGGCCGGAGTTCGAGTGTAAGGCTCGGCAGGACGTTCGACCTTACCTCGGCAGGGAGACCAAGCTTCCTAAGCCTAGTAGGAGAGTCAGGCAAGGGGGCTTGGTCGGAGTTCGACTGTAAGGCTCGGCAGGACATCCGACCTTACCTCGGCAGGGAGACCAAGCTTCCCAAGCCTAGTCGGAGAGTCAGGCAAGGGGGCTTGGCCGGAGTTAGAGTGTAAGGCCCGGCAGGACGTTCGACCTTACCGCGGCAGGGAGACCAAGCTTCCCAAGCCTAGTAGGGTCAGGCAAGGGGGCTTGGCCGGAGTTCGAGTGTAAGGCTCGGCAGGACGTTCGACCTTACCTCGGCAGGGAGACCAAGCTTCCCAAGCCTAGTAGGAGAGTCAGGCAAGGGGGCTTGGCCGAAGTTAGAGTGTAAGGCTCAGCAGGACGTTCGTCCTTACCGCGGCAGGGAGACCAAGCTTCCCAAAACTAGTAGGGTCAGGCAAGGGGGCTTGGCCGGAGTTCGAGTGTAAGGCTCGGCAGGACGTTCGACCTTACCTCGGCAGGGAGACCAAGCTTCCCAAGCCTAGTAGGAGAGTCAGGCAAGGGGGCTTGGCCGGAGTTCGAGTGTAAGGCTCGGCAGGACGTTCGACCTTACCTCGGCAGGGAGACCAAGCTTCCCAAGCCTAGTAGGGTCAGGCAAGGGGGCTTGGCCGGAGTTAGAGTGTAAGGCCCGGCAGGACGTTCAACCTTACCTCGGCAGGGAGACCAAGCTTCCCAAGCCTAGTAGGAGAGTCAGGCAAGGGGACTTGGCCGGAGTTCAAGTGTAAGGCTCGGCAGGACGTTCGACCTTACCTCGGCAGGGAGACCAAGCTTCCCAAGCCTAGTAGGAGTCAGGCAAGGGGGCTTGGCCGGAGTTCAAGTGTAAGGCTCGGCAGGACGTTCGACCTTACCTCGGCAGGGAGACCAAGCTTCCCAAGCCTAGTAGGAGTCAGGCAAGGGGGCTTGGCCGGAGTTCGAGTGTAAGGCTCGGCAGGACGTTCGACCTTACCTCGGCAGGGAGACCAAGCTTCCCAAGCCTAGTAGGGAGTCAGGCAAGGGGGCTTGGCCGGAGTTCGAGTGTAAGGCTCGGCAGGACGTTCGACCTTACCTCGGCAGGGAGACCAAGCTTCCCAAGCCTAGTAGGGAGTCAGGCAAGGGGGCTTGGCCGGAGGTCAAGTGTAAGGCTCGGCAGGACGTTCGACCTTACCTCGGCAGGGAGACCAAGCTTCCCAAGCCTAGTAGGGTCAGGCAAGGGGGCTTGGCCGGAGTTCGAGTGTAAGGCTCGGCAGGACATTCGACCTTACCTCGGCAGGGAGACCAAGCTTCCCAAGCCTAGTAGGGTCAGGCAAGGGCCTTGGCCGGAGTTCGAGTGTAAGGCTCGGCAGGACGTTCGACCTTACCTCGGCAGGGAGACCAAGCTTCCCAAGCCTAGTAGTGTAAGGCAAGGGGGCTTGGCCGGAGTTCGAGTGTAAGGCTCGGCAGGACGTTCGACCTTACCTCGGCAGGGAGACCAAGCTTCCCAAGCCTAGTAGGAGAGTCAGGAAAGGGGGCTTGGCCGGAGTTCGAGTGTAAGGCTCGGCAGGACGTTCGACCTTACCTCGGCAGGGAGACCAAGCTTCCTAAGCCTAGTAGGAGAGTCAGGCAAGGGGGCTTGGCCGGAGTTCGACTGTAAGGCTCGGCAGGACATCCGACCTTACCTCGGCAGGGAGACCAAGCTTCCCAAGCCTAGTCGGAGAGTCAGGCAAGGGGGCTTGGCCGGAGTTAGAGTGTAAGGCTCGGCAGGACGTTCAACCTTACCTCGGCAGGGAGACCAAGCTTCCCAAGCCTAGTAGGGTCAGGCAAGGGGGCTTGGCCGGAGTTCAAGTGTAAGGCTCGGCAGGACGTTCGACCTTACCTCGGCAGGGAGACCAAGCTTCCCAAGCCTAGTCGGGTCAGGCAAGGGGGCTTGGCCGGAGTTCGAGTGTAAGGCTCGGCAGGACGTTCGACCTTACCTCGGCAGGGAGACCAAGCTTCCCAAGCCTAGTAGGAGAGTCAGGCAAGGGGGCTTGGCCGGAGGTCGAGTGTAAGGCTCGGCAGGACGTTCGACCTTACCTCGGCAGGGAGACCAAGCTTCCCAAGCCTAGTAGGGTCAGGCAAGGGGGCTTGGCCGGAGTTCGAGTGTAAGGCTCGGCAGGACATTCGACCTTACCTCGGCAGGGAGACCAAGCTTCCCAAGCCTAGTAGGGTCAGGCAAGGGGGCTTGGCCGGAGTTCGAGTGTAACGCTCGGCAGGACGTTCGACCTTACCTCGGCAGGGAGACCAAGCTTCCTAAGCCTAATAGGAGAGTCAGGCGAGGGGACTTGACCGGAGTTAGAGTGTAAGGCTCGGCAGGACGTTCGACCTTACCTCGGCAGGGAGACCAAGATTCCCAAGCCTAGTAGGAGAGTCAGGCAAGGGGGCTTGGCCGGAGTTAGAGTGTAAGGCTCGGCAGGACATTCGACCTTACCTCGGCAGGGAGACCAATCTTCCCAAGCCTAGTAGGAGAGTCAGGCAAGGGGGCTTGGCCGGAGTTCGAGTGTAAGGCTCGGCAGGACGTTCGACCTTACCTCGGCAGGGAGACCAAGCTTCCCAAGCCTAGTAGGAGAGTCAGGCAAGGGGGCTTGGCCGGAGTTCGAGTGTAAGGCTCGGCAGGACGTTCGACCTTACCTCGGCAGGGAGACCAAGCTTCCTAAGCCTAGTAGGAGAGTCAGGCAAGGGGGCTTGGCCGGAGTTCGACTGTAAGGCTCGGCAGGACATTCGACCTTACCTCGGCAGGGAGACCAAGCTTCCCAAGCCTAGTAGGGGAGTCAGGCAAGGGGGCTTGGCCGGAGTTAGAGTGTAAGGCCCGGCAGGACGTTCAACCTTACCTCGGCAGGGAGACCAAGCTTCCCAAGCCTAGTAGGGTCAGGCAAGGGGGCTTGGCCGGAGTTCGAGTGTAAGGCTCGGCAGGACATTCGACCTTACCTCGGCAGGGAGACCAAGCTTCCCAAGCCTAGTAGGAGAGTCAGGCAAGGGGGCTTGGCCGGAGTTCGAGTGTAAGGCTCGGCAGGACGTTCGACCTTACCTCGGCAGGGAGACCAAGCTTCCTAAGCCTAGTAGGAGAGTCAGGCAAGGGGGCTTGGCCGGAGTTCGACTGTAAGGCTCGGCAGGACGTCCGACCTTACCTCGGCAGGGAGACCAAGCTTCCCAAGCCTAGTGGGAGAGTCAGGCAAGGGGGCTTGGCCGGAGTTAGAGTGTAAGGCCCGGCAGGACGTTCAACCTTACCTCGGCAGGGAGACCAAGCTTCCCAAGCCTAGTAGGAGAGTCAGGCAAGGGGACTTGGCCGGAGTTCGAGTGTAAGGCTTGGCAGGACGTTCGACCTTACCTCGGCAGGGAGACCAAGTTTCCCAAGCCTAGTAGGAGAGTCAGGCAAGGGGACTTGGCCGAAGTTCGAGTGTAAGGCTCGGCAGGAAGTTCGACCTTACCTCGGCAGGGAGACCAAGCTTCCCAAGCTTAGAAGGGTCAGGCAAGGGGGCTTGGCCGGAGTTCGAGTGTAAGGCTCGGCAGGACGTTCGACCTTACCTCGGCAGGGAGACCAAGCTTCCCAAGCCTAGTAGGAGAGTCAGGAAAGGGGCTTGGCCGGAGTTCGAGTGTAAGGCTCGGCAGGACGTTCGACCTTACCTCGGCAGGGAGACCAAGCTTCCTAAGCCTAGTAGGAGAGTCAGGCAAAGGGGCTTGGTCGGAGTTCGAGTGTAAGGCTCGGCAGGACATTCGACCTTACCTCGGCAGGGAGACCAAGCTTCCCAAGCCTAGTAGGAGAGTCAGGCAAGGGGCTTGGCCGGAGATCGAGTGTAAGGCCCGGCAGGACGTTCGACCTTACCGCGGCAGGGAGACCAAGCTTCCCAAGCCTAGTAGGAGAGTCAGGCAAGGGGGCTTGGCCGGAGTTCGAGTGTAAGGCTCGGCAGGACGTTCGACCTTACCTCGGCAGGGAGACCAAGCTTCCCAAGCCTAGTAGGAGAGTCAGGCAAGGGGGCTTGGCCGAAGTTAGAGTGTAAGGCTCAGCAGGACGTTCGTCCTTACCGCGGCAGGGAGACCAAGCTTCCCAAGACTAGTAGGGTCAGGCAAGGGGGCTTGGCCGGAGTTCGAGTGTAAGGCTCGGCAGGACGTTCGACCTTACCTCGGCAGGGAGACCAAGCTTCCCAAGCCTAGTAGGAGAGTCAGGCAAGGGGGCTTGGCCGGAGTTCGAGTGTAAGGCTCGGCAGGACGTTCGACCTTACCTCGGCAGGGAGACCAAGCTTCCCAAGCCTAGTAGGGTCAGGCAAGGGGGCTTGGCCGGATTTCGAGTGTAAGGCTCGGCAGGACGTCCGACCTTACCTCGGCAGGGAGACCAAGCTTCCCAAGCCTAGTCGGAGAGTCAGGCAAGGGGGCTTGGCCGGAGTTAGAGTGTAAGGCCCGGCAGGACGTTCAACCTTACCTCGGCAGGGAGACCAAGCTTCCCAAGCCTAGTAGGAGAGTCAGGCAAGGGGACTTGGCCGGAGTTCAAGTGTAAGGCTCGGCAGGACGTTCGACCTTACCTCGGCAGGGAGACCAAGCTTCCCAAGCCTAGTAGGAGAGTCAGGCAAGGGGGCTTGGTCCGGAGTTCAAGTGTAAGGCTCGGCAGGACGTTCGACCTTACCTCGGCAGGGAGACCAAGCTTCCCAAGCCTAGTATGGGAGTCAGGCAAGGGGGCTTGGCCGGAGTTCGAGTGTAAGGCTCGGCAGGACGTTCGACCTTACCTCGGCAGGGAGACCAAGCTTCCCAAGCCTAGTCGGGGAGTCAGGCAAGGGGCTTGGCCGGAGTTCGAGTGTAAGGCTCGGCAGGACGTTCGACCTTACCTCGGCAGGGAGACCAAGCTTCCCAAGCCTAGTCGGGGAGTCAGGCAAGGGGGCTTGGCCGGAGGTCGAGTGTAAGGCTCGGCAGGACGTTCGACCTTACCTCGGCAGGGAGACCAAGCTTCCCAAGCCTAGTAGGGTCAGGCAAGGGGCTTGGCCGGAGTTCGAGTGTAAGGCTCGGCAGGACATTCGACCTTACCTCGGCAGGGAGACCAAGCTTCCCAAGCCTAGTAGGGTCAGGCAAGGGGCTTGGCCGGAGTTCGAGTGTAAGGCTCGGCAGGACGTTCGACCTTACCTCGGCAGGGAGACCAAGCTTCCCAAGCCTAGTAGGAGTCAGGCAAGGGGGCTTGGCCGGAGTTCGAGTGTAAGGCTCGGCAGGACGTTCGACCTTACCTCGGCAGGGAGACCAAGCTTCCCAAGCCTAGTAGGAGAGTCAGGAAAGGGGGCTTGGCCGGAGTTCGAGTGTAAGGCTCGGCAGGACGTTCGACCTTACCTCGGCAGGGAGACCAAGCTTCCTAAGCCTAGTAGGAGAGTCAGGCAAGGGGGCTTGGCCGGAGTTCGAGTGTAAGGCTCGGCAGGACGTCCGACCTTACCTCGGCAGGGAGACCAAGCTTCCCAAGCCTAGTAGGAGAGTCAGGCAAGGGGGCTTGGCCGGAGTTAGAGTGTAGGACTCGGCAGGACGTTCAACCTTACCTCGGCAGGGAGACCAAGCTTCCCAAGCCTAGTAGGGTCAGGCAAGGGGGCTTGGCCGGAGTTCAAGTGTAAGGCTCGGCAGGACGTTCGACCTTACCTCGGCAGGGAGACCAAGCTTCCCAAGCCGAGTAGAGTCAGGCAAGGGGGCTTGGCCGGAGTTCGAGTGTAAGGCTCGGCAGGACGTTCGACCTTACCTCGGCAGGGAGACCAAGCTTCCCAAGCCTAGTAGGGGAGTCAGGCAAGGGGGCTTGGCCGGAGTTCGAGTGTAAGGCTCGGCAGGACGTTCGACCTTACCTCGGCAGGGAGACCAAGCTTCCCAAGCCTAGTCGGGGAGTCAGGCAAGGGGCTTGGCCGGAGTTCAAGTGTAAGGCTCGGCAGGACGTTCGACCTTACCTCGGCAGGGAGACCAAGCTTCCCAAGCCTAGTAGGAGTCAGGCAAGGGGGCTTGGCCGGAGTTCGAGTGTAAGGCTCGGCAGGACGTTCGACCTTACCTCGGCAGGGAGACCAAGCTTCCCAAGCCTAGTAGGGTCAGGCAAGGGGGCTTGGCCGGAGTTCGAGTGTAAGGCTCGGCAGGACGTTCGACCTTACCTCGGCAGGGAGACCAAGCTTCCCAAGCCGAGTTGAGTCAGGCAAGGGGGCTTGGCCGGAGTTCGAGTGTAAGGCTCGGCAGGACGTTCGACCTTACCTCGGCAGGGAGACCAAGCTTCCTAAGCCTAGTAGGAGAGTCAGGCAAGGGGGCTTGGCCGGAGTTCGAGTGTAAGGCTCGGCAGGACGTTCGACCTTACCTCGGCAGGGAGACCAAGCTTCCCAAGCCTAGTATGGGAGTCAGGCAAGGGGGCTTGGCCGGAGTTCGAGTGTAAGGCTCGGCAGGACGTTCGACCTTACCTCGGCAGGGAGACCAAGCTTCCCAAGCCTATTAGGGGAGTCAGGCAAGGGGGCTTGGCCGGAGTTAGAGTGTAAGGCTCGGCAGGACGTTCGACCTTACCTCGGCAGGGAGACCAAGCTTCCCAAGCCTAGTAGGAGAGTCAGGCAAGGGGGCTTGGCCGGAGTTCAAGTGTAAGGCTCGGCAGGACGTTCGACCTTACCTCGGCAGGGAGACCAAGCTTCCCAAGCCGAGTAGGAGGAGAATCAGGCAAGGGGGCTTGGCCGGAGTTCGAGTGTAAGGCTCGGCAGGACGTTCGACCTTACCTCGGCAGGGAGACCAAGCTTCCCAAGCCGAGTAGAGTCAGGCAAGGGGGCTTGGCCGGAGTTCGAGTGTAAGGCTCGGCAGGACGTTCGACCTTACCTCGGCAGGGAGACCAAGCTTCCCAAGCCTAGTAGGGGAGTCAGGCAAGGGGGCTTGGCCGGAGTTCGAGTGTAAGGCTCGGCAGGACGTTCGACCTTACCTCGGCAGGGAGACCAAGCTTCCCAAGCCTAGTGGGAGAGTCAGGCAAGGGGGCTTGGCCGGAGGTCGAGTGTAAGGCTCGGCAGGACGTTCGACCTTACCTCGGCAGGGAGACCAAGCTTCCCAAGCCTAGTAGGGTCAGGCAAGGGGCTTGGCCGGAGTTCGAGTGTAAGGCTCGGCAGGACATTCGACCTTACCTCGGCAGGGAGACCGAGCTTCCCAAGCCTAGTAGGTTCAGGCAAGGGGGCTTGGCCGGAGTTTGAGTGTAAGGCTCGGCAGGACGTTCGACCTTACCTCGGCAGGGAGACCAAGCTTCCCAAGCCTAGAAGGGTCAGGCAAGGGGGCTTGGCCGGAGTTCGAGTGTAAGGCTCGGCAGGACGTTCGACCTTACCTCGGCAGGGAGACCAAGCTTCCCAAGCCTAGTAGGAGAGTCAGGCAAGGGGCTTGGCCGGAGTTCGAGTGTAAGGCTCGGCAGGACGTTCGACCTTACCTCGGCAGGGAGACCAAGCTTCCAAGCCTAGTAGGAGAGTCAGGCAAGGGGGCTTGGCCGGAGTTCGAGTGTAAGGCTCGGCAGGACGTCCGACCTTACCTCGGCAGGGAGACCAAGCTTCCCAAGCCTAGTCGGAGAGTCAGGCAAGGGGGCTTGGCCGGAGTTCGAGTGTAAGGCTCGGCAGGACGTTCGACCTTACCTCGGCAGGGAGACCAAGCTTCCCAAGCCTAGTAGGGGAGTCAGGCAAGGGGGCTTGGCCGAAGTTCAAGTGTAAGGCTCGGCAGGACGTTCGACCTTACCTCGGCAGGGAGACCAAGCTTCCCAAGCCTAGTAGGGTCAGGCAAGGGGGCTTGGCCGGAGTTCGAGTGTAAGGCTCGGCAGGACGTTCGACCTTACCTCGGCAGGGAGACCAAGCTTCCCAAGCCTAGTCGGGGAGTCAGGCAAGGGGGCTTGGCCGGAGTTCGAGTGTAAGGCTCGGCAGGACGTTCGACCTTACCTCGGCAGGGAGACCAAGCTTCCCAAGCCTAGTAGGGGAGTCAGGCAAGGGGGCTTGGCCGGAGTTCAAGTGTAAGGCTCGGCAGGATGTTCGACCTTACCTCGGCAGGGAGACCAAGCTTCACAAGCCTAGTAGGGTCAGGCAAGGGGGCTTGGCCGGAGTTCGAGTGTAAGGCTCGGCAGGACGTTCGACCTTACCTCGGCAGGGAGACCAAGCTTCCAAGCCTAGTAGGGTCAGGCAAGGGGCCTTGGCCGGAGTTCGAGTGTAAGGCTCGGCAGGACGTTCGACCTTACCTCGGCAGGGAGACCAAGCTTCCCAAGCCTAGTAGGGTCAGGCAAGGGGGCTTGGCCGGAGTTCGAGTGTAAGGCTCGGCAGGACGTTCGACCTTACCTCGGCAGGGAGACCAAGCTTCCTAAGCCTAGTAGGAGAGTCAGGCAAGGGGGCTTGGCCGGAGTTCGAGTGTAAGGCTCGGCAGGACGTCCGACCTTACCTCGGCAGGGAGACCAAGCTTCCCAAGCCTAGTCGGAGAGTCAGGCAAGGGGGCTTGGCCGGAGTTAGAGTGTAAGGCTCGGCAGGACGTTCGACCTTACCTCGGCAGGGAGACCAAGCTTCCCAAGCCTAGTAGGAGTCAGGCAAGGGGGCTTGGCCGGAGTTCGAGTGTAAGGCTCGGCAGGACGTTCGACCTTACCTCGGCAGGGAGACCAAGCTTCCCAAGCCTAGTAGGGTCAGGCAAGGGGGCTTGGCCGGAGTTCGAGTGTAAGGCTCGGCAGGACGTTCGACCTTACCTCGGCAGGGAGACCAAGCTTCCCAAGCCTAGTAGGAGAGTCAGGCAAGGGGGCTTGGCCGGAGTTCGAGTGTAAGGCTCGGCAGGACGTTCGACCTTACCTCGGCAGGGAGACCAAGCTTCCCAAGCCTAGTTAGGGAGTCAGGCAAGGGGGCTTGGCCGGAGTTCAAGTGTAAGTCTTGGCAGGACGTTCGACCTTACCTCGGCAGGGAGACCAAGCTTCCCAAGCCTAGTAGGGTCAGGCAAGGGGGCTTGGCCGGAGTTCGAGTGTAAGGCTCGGCAGGACGTTCGACCTTACCTCGGCAGGGAGACCAAGCTTCCCAAGCCTAGTAGGAGTCAGGCAAGGGGGCTTACCCGGAGTTCGAGTGTAAGGCTCGGCAGGGCGTTCGACCTTACCTCGGCAGGGAGACCAAGCTTCCCAAGCCTAGTAGGAGTCAGGCAAGGGGGCTTGGCCGGAGTTCGAGTGTAAGGCTCGGCAGGACGTTCGACCTACCTCGGCAGGGAGACCAAGCTTCCCAAGCCTAGTAGGAGAGTCAGGCAAGGGGGCTTGGCCGGAGTTCGAGTGTAAGGCTCGGCAGGACGTTCGACCTTACCTCGGCAGGGAGACCAAGCTTCCTAAGCCTAGTAGGAGAGTCAGGCAAGGGGGCTTGGCCGGAGTTCGAGTGTAAGGCTCGGCAGGACATTCGACCTTACCTCGGCAGGGAGACCAAGCTTCCCAAGCCTAGTACGAGGGTGAGGCAAGGGGGCTTGGCCGGAGATCGAGTGTAAGGCTCGGCAGGACGTTCGACCTTACCTCGGCAGGGAGACCAAGCTTCCCAAGCCTAGTAGGAGAGTCAGGCAGGAGGACTTGGCCGGAGTTCAAGTGTAAGGCTCGGCAGTACGTTCGACCTTACCTCGGCAGGGAGACCAAGCTTCCCAAGCCTAGTAGGGTCAGGCAAGGGGGCTTGGCCGGAGTTCGAGTGTAAGGCTCGGCAGGACATTCGACCTTACCTCGGCAGGGAGACCAAGCTTCCCAAGCCTAGTAGGGTCAGGCAAGGGGGCTTGGCCGGAGTTCGAGTGTAAGGCTCGGCAGGAAGTTCGACCTTACCTCGGCAGGGAGACCAAGCTTCCCAAGCCTAGTAGGGTCAGGCAAGGGGGCTTGGCCGGAGTTCAAGTGTAAGGCTCGGCAGGACGTTCGACCTTACCTCGGCAGGGAGACCAAGCTTCCCAAGCCTAGTCGGGGAGTCGGGCAAGGGGGCTTGGCCGGAGTTCAAGTGTAAGGCTCGGCAGGACGTTCGACTTTACCTCGGCAGGGAGACCAAGCTTCCCAAGGCTAGTAGGGTCAGGCAAGGGGGCTTGGCCGGAGTTCGAGTGTAAGGCTCGGCAGGACGTTCGACCTTACCTCGGCAGGGAGACCAAGCTTCCCAAGCCTAATAGGAGAGTCAGGCAAGGGGACTTGACCGGAGTTCGAGTGTAAGGCTCGGCAGGACGTTCGACCTTACCTCGGCAGGGAGACGAAGCTTCCCAAGCCTAGTAGGAGAGTCAGGCAAGGGGGCTTGGCCGGAGTTCGAGTGTAAGGCTCGCAGGACGTTCGACCTTACCTCGGCAGGGAGACCAAGCTTCCCAAGCCTAGTAGGGGAGTCAGGCAAGCGGGCTTGGCCGGAGTTCAAGTGTAAGGCTCGGCAGGACGTTCGACCTTACCTCGGCAGGGAGACCAAGCTTCCCAAGGCTAGTAGGGTCAGGCAAGGGGGCTTGGCCGGAGTTCGAGTGTAAGGCTCGGCAGGACGTTCGACCTTACCTCGGCAGGGAGACCAAGCTTCCCAAGCCTAGTAGGAGAGTCAGGCAAGGGGGCTTGGCCGAAGTTAGAGTGTAAGGCTCAGCAGGACGTTCGACCTTACCTCGGCAGGGAGACCAAGCTTCCCAAGCCTAGTAGGGTCAGGCAAGGGGGCTTGGCCGGAGTTCAAGTGTAAGGCTCGGCACGACGTTCGACCTTACCTCGGCAGGGAGACCAAGCTTCCCAAGCCTAGTAGGAGTCAGGCAAGGGGGCTTGGCCGGAGTTCGAGTGTAAGGCTCGGCAGGACGTTCGACCTTACCTCGGCAGGGAGACCAAGCTTCCCAAGCCTAGTCGGGGAGTCAGGCAAGGGGGCTTGGCCGGAGTTCGAGTGTAAGGCTCGGCAGGACGTTCGACCTTACCTCGGCAGGGAGACCAAGCTTCCCAAGCCTAGTCGGGGAGTCAGGCAAGGGGACTTGGCCGGAGTTCGAGTGTAAGGCTCGGCAGGACGTTCGACCTTACCTCGGCAGGGAGACCAAGCTTCCCAAGCCTAGTAGGAGAGTCAGGCAAGGGGGCTTGGCCGGAGTTCAAGTGTAAGGCTCGGCAGGACGTTCGACCTTACCTCGGCAGGGAGACCAAGCTTCCCAAGCCTAGTAGGGTCAGGCAAGGGGGCTTGGCCGGAGTTCGAGTGTAAGGCTCGGCAGGACATTCGACCTTACCTCGGCAGGGAGACCAAGCTTCCCAAGCCTAGTAGGGAGTCAGGCAAGGGGGCTTGGCCGGAGTTCGAGTGTAAGGCTCGGCAGGACGTTCGACCTTACCTCGGCAGGGAGACCAAGCTTCCCAAGCCTAGTAGGGTAAGGCAAGGGGGCTTGGCCGGAGTTCGAGTGTAAGGCTCGGCAGGACGTTCGACCTTACCTCGGCAGGGAGACCAAGCTTCCCAAGCCTAATAGGAGAGTCAGGCAAGGGGCTTGGCCGGAGTTCGAGTGTAAGGCTCGGCAGGACGTTCGACCTTACCTCGGCAGGGAGACGAAGCTTCCCAAGCCTAGTAGGAGAGTCAGGCAAGGGGGCTTGGCCGGAGTTCGAGTGTAAGGCTCGGCAGGACGTTCGACCTTACCTCGGCAGGGAGACCAAGCTTCCCAAGCCTAGTCGGGGAGTCAGGCAAGGGGGCTTGGCCGGAGTTCAAGTGTAAGGCTCGGCAGGACGTTCGACCTTACCTCGGCAGGGAGACCAAGCTTCCCAAGGCTAGTAGGGTCAGGCAAGGGGGCTTGGCCGGAGTTCGAGTGTAAGGCTTGGCAGGACGTTCGACCTTACCTCGGCAGGGAGACCAAGCTTCCCAAGCCTAGTAGGAGAGTCAGGCAAGGGGGCTTGGCCGGAGTTAGAGTGTAAGGCTCAGCAGGACGTTCGTCCTTACCGCGGCAGGGAGACCAAGCTTCCCAAGCCTAGTAGGGTCAGGCAAGGGGGCTTGGCCGGAGTTCGAGTGTAAGGCTCGGCAGGACGTTCGACCTTACCTCGGCAGGGAGAACAAGCTTCCCAAGCCTAGTAGGAGAGTCAGGCAAGGGGGCTTGGCCGGAGTTCGAGTGTAAGGCTCGGCAGGACGTTCGACCTTACCTCGGCCGGGAGACCAAGATTCCCAAGCCTAGTAGGGTCAGGCAAGGGGGCTTGGCCGGCGTTCGAGTGTAAGGCTCGGCAGGACGTTCGACCTTACCTCGGCAGGGAGACCAAGCTTCCTAAGCCTAATAGGAGAGTCAGGCAAGGGGACTTGACCGGAGTTAGAGTGTAAGGCTCGGCAGGACGTTCGACCTTACCTCAGCAGGGAGACCAAGATTCCCAAGCCTAGTAGGGTCAGGCAAGGCGGCTTGGCCGGAGTTCGAGTGTAAGGCTCGGCAGGACGTTCGACCTTACCTCGGCAGGGAGACCAAGCTTCCCAAGCCTAGTAGGAGAGTCAGGCAATGGGGCTTGGCCGGAGTTCGAGTGTAAGGCTCGGCAGGACGTTCGACCTTACCTCGGCAGGGAGACCAAGCTTCCTAAGCCTAATAGGAGAGTCAGGCAAGGGGACTTGACCGGAGTTCGAGTGTAAGGCTCGGCAGGACGTTCGACCTTACCTCGGCAGGGAGACGAAGCTTCCCAAGCCTAGTAGGAGAGTCAGGCAAGGGGGCTTGGCCGGAGTTCGAGTGTAAGGCTCGGCAGGACGTTCGACCTTACCTCGGCAGGGAGACCAAGCTTCCCAAGCCTAGTAGGGGAGTCGGGCAAGGGGGCTTGGCCGGAGTTCAAGTGTAAGGCTTGGCAGGACGTTCGACCTTACCTCGGCAGGGAGACCAAGCTTCCCAAGGCTAGTAGGGTCAGGCAAAGGGGCTTGGCCGGAGTTCGAGTGTAAGGCTCGGCAGGACGTTCGACCTTACCTCGGCAGGGAGACCAAGCTTCCCAAGCCTAGTAGGAGAGTCAGGCAAGGGGCTTGGCCGGAGTTAGAGTGTAAGGCTCGGCAGGACGTTCGACCTTACCTCGGCAGGGAGACCAAGCTTCCCAAGCCTAGTAGGGTCAGGCAAGGGGGCCTGGCCGGAGTTCGAGTGTAAGGCTCGGCAGGACGTTCGACCTTACCTCGGCAGGGAGACCAAGCTTCCCAAGCCTAGTAGGAGAGTCAGGCAAGGGGGCTTGGCCGGAGTTAGAGTGTAAGGCTCAGCAGGATGTGTGTACCTTACCTCGGCAGGGAGACCAAGCTTCCCAAGCCTAGTAGGGTCAGGCAAGGGGGCTTGGCCGGAGTTCGAGTGTAAGGCTCGGCAGGACGTTCGACCTTACCTCGGCAGGGAGACCAAGCTTCCCAAGCTAGTAGGAGAGTCAGGCAAGGGGGCTTGGCCGGAGATCGAGTGTAAGGCTCGGCAGGACGTTCGACCTTACCTCGGCAGGGAGACCAAGCTTCCCAAGCCTAGTAGGAGAGTCAGGCAAGGGGGCTTGGCCGGAGTTCGAGTGTAAGGCTCGGCAGGACGTTCGACCTTACCTCGGCAGGGAGACCAAGATTCCCAAGCCTAGTAGGGTTAGGCAAGGGGGCTTGGCCGGCGTTCGAGTGTAAGGCTCGGCAGGACGTTCGACCTTACCTCGGCAGGGAGACCAAGCTTCCCAAGCCTAGTAGAGAGTCAGGCAATGGGGCTTGGCCGGAGTTCGAGTGTAAGGCTCGGCAGGACGTTCGACCTTACCTCGGCAGGGAGACCAAGCTTCCTAAGCCTAATAGGAGAGTCAGGCAAGGGGACTTGACCGGAGTTCGAGTGTAAGGCTCGGCAGGACGTTCGACCTTACCTCGGCAGGGAGACCAAGCTTCCCAAGCCTAGTAGGAGAGTCAGGCAAGGGGGCTTGGCCGGAGTTCGAGTGTAAGGCTCGGCAGGACATTCGACCTTACCTCGGCAGGGAGACCAAGCTTCCCAAGCCTAGTCGGGGAGTCAGGCAAGGGGGCTTGGCCGGAGTTCGAGTGTAAGGCTCGGCAGGACGTTCGACCTTACCTCGGCAGGGAGACCAAGCTTCCCAAGCCTAGTAGGGTCAGGCAAGGGGGCTTGGCCGGAGTTCAAGTGTAAGGCTCGGCAGGACGTTCGACCTTACCTCGGCAGGGAGACCAAGCTTCCCAAGCCTAGTAGGAGTCAGGCAAGGGGGCTTGCCGGAGTTCGAGTGTAAGGCTCGGCAGGACGTTCGACCTTACCTCGGCAGGGAGACCAAGCTTCCCAAGCCTAGTAGGAGAGTCAGGCAAGGGGGCTTGGCCGAAGTTAGAGTGTAAGGCTCAGCAGGACGTTCGTCCTTACCGCGGCAGGGAGACCAAGCTTCCCAAGCCTAGTAGGGTCAGGCAAGGGGGCTTGGCCGGAGTTCGAGTGTAAGGCTCGGCAGGACGTTCGACCTTACCTCGGCAGGGAGACCAAGCTTCCCAAGCCTAGTAGGAGAGTCAGGCAAGAGGGCTTGGCCGGAGTTCGAGTGTAAGGCTCGGCAGGACGTTCGACCTTACCTCGGCCGGGAGACCAAGATTCCCAAGCCTAGTAGGGTCAGGCAAGGGGGCTTGGCCGGCGTTCGAGTGTAACGCTCGGCAGGACGTTCGACCTTACCTCGGCAGGGAGACCAAGCTTCCTAAGCCTAATAGGAGAGTCAGGCAAGGGGACTTGACCGGAGTTAGAGTGTAAGGCTCGGCAGGACGTTCGACCTTACCTCGGCAGGGAGACCAAGATTCCCAAGCCTAGTAGGGTCAGGCAAGGCGGCTTGGCCGGAGTTCGAGTGTAAGGCTCGGCAGGACGTTCGACCTTACCTCGGCAGGGAGACTAAGCTTCCCAAGCCTAGTAGTAGGGTCAGGCAAGGGGGCTTGGCTGGAGTTCGAGTGTAAGGCTCGGCAGGACGTTCGACCTTACCTCGGCAGGGAGACCAAGCTTCCCAAGCCTAGTAGGAGAGTCAGGCAAGGGGGCTTGGCCGGAGTTCGAGTGTAAGGCTCGGCAGGACAGTCGACCTTACCTCGGCAGGGAGACCAAGCTTCCCAAGCCTAGTCGGAGAGTCAGGCAAGGGGACTTGACCGGAGTTCGAGTGTAAGGCTCGGCAGGACGTTCGACCTTACCTCGGCAGGGAGACCAAGCTTCCCAAGCCTAGTAGGAGAGTCAGTCAACGGGGCCTGCCGGAGTTCGAGTGTAAGGCTCGGCAGGATGTTCGACCTTACCTCGGCAGGGAGACCAAGCTTCCCAAGCCTAGTAGGAGGAGAGTCAGGCAAGGGGGCTTGGCCGGAGTTCGATTGTAAGGCTCGGCAGGACGTTCGACCTTACTCGGCAGGGAGACCAAGCTTCCCAAGCTAGTAGGGTCAGGCAAGGGGCTTGGCCGGAGTTCAAGTGTAAGGCCCGGCAGGACGTTCGACCTCATCTCAGCTGGGAGACCAAGCTTCCTAAGCCTAATAGGAGAGTCAGGCAGAGGGGCTTGGCCGGAGTTCGAGTGTAAGGCTCGGCAGGACGTTCGACCTTACCTCGGCAGGGAGACCAAGATTCCCAAGCCTAGTAGGGTCAGGCAAGGGCGCTTGGCCGGAGTTCGAGTGTAAGGCTCGGCAGGACGTTCGACCTTACCTCGGCAGGGAGACCAGCTTCCCAAGCCTAGTAGGAGAGTCAGGCAATGGGGCTTGGCCGGAGTTCGAGTGTAAGGCTCGGCAGGAAGTTCGACCTTACCTCGGCAGGGAGACCAAGCTTCCTAAGCCTAATAGGAGAGTCAGGCAAGGGGCTTGGCCGGAGTTCGAGTGTAAGGCTCGGCAGGACGTTCGACCTTACCTCGGCAGGGAGACAAGCTTCCCAAGCCTAGTAGGAGAGTCAGGCAAGGGGCTTGGCCGGAGTTCGAGTGTAAGGCTCGGCAGGACTTTCGACCTTACCTCGGCAGGGAGCACAAGCTTCCCAAGCCTAGTAGGAGGTCAGGCAAGGGGGCTTGGCCGGAGTTAGAGTGTAAGGCTCGGCAGGACGTTCGACCTTACCTCGGCAGGGAGACCAAGCTTCCAAGCCTAGTAGGAGAGTCAGGCAAGGGACTTGGCCGGAGTTAGAGTGTAAGGCTCGGCAGGACGTTCGACCTTACCTCGGCAGGGAGACCAAGCTTCCCAAGCCTAGTAGGAGAGTCAGGCAATGGGGCTTGGCCGGAGTTCGAGTGTAAGGCTCGGCAGGACGTTCGACCTTACCTCGGCAGGGAGACCAAGCTTCCCAAGCCTAGTAGGAGAGTCAGGCAGGGGGCTTGGCCGGAGTTCGAGTGTAAGGCTCGGCAGGACGTTCGACCTTACCTCGGCAGGGAGACCAAGCTTCCTAAGCCTAATAGGAGAGTCAGGCAAGGGGACTTGACCGGAGTTCGAGTGTAAGGCTCGGCAGGACGTTCGACCTTACCTCGGCAGGGAGACCAAGCTTCCCAAGCCTAGTAGGAGAGTCAGGCAGGGGGCTTGGCCGGAGTTCGAGTGTAAGGCTCGGCAGGACATTCGACCTTACCTCGGCAGGGAGACCAAGCTTCTCATGCCTAGTAGGAGAGTCAGGCAAGGGGGCTTGGCCGGAGTTCGAGTGTAAGGCCCGGCAGGACGTTCGACCTTACCTCGGCAGGGAGACCAAGCTTCCCAAAGCTAGTAGGAGAGTCAGGCAAGGGGACTTGGCCGGAGTTAGAGTGTAAGGCTCGGCAGGACGTTCGACCTTACCTCGGCAGGGAGACCAAGCTTCCCAAGCCTAGTGGGTCAGGCAAGGGGGCTTGGCCGGAGTTCGAGTGTAAGGCTCGGCAGGACGTTCGACCTTACCTCGGCAGGGAGACCAAGCTTCCCAAGCCTAGTAGGTCAGGCAAGGGGGCTTGGCCGGAGTTCGAGTGTAAGGCTCGGCAGGACGTTCGACCTTACCTCGGCAGGGAGACCAAGCTTCCCAAGCCTAGTAGGAGAGTCAGGCAAGGGGGCTTGGACGGAGTTCGAGTGTAAGGCTCGGCAGGACGTTCGACCTTACCTCGGAAGGGAGACCAAGCTTCCCAAGCCTAGTAGGGTCAGGCAAGGGGGCTTGGCCGGAGTTCGAGTGTAAGGCTCGGCAGGACGTTCGACCTTACCTCGGCAAGGAGACCAAGCTTCCCAAGCCTAGTAGGAGGGTCAGGCAAGGGGGCTTGGCCGTAGTTCGAGTGTAAGGCTAGGCAGGACGTTCGACCTTACCTCGGCAGGGAGACCAAGCTTCCCAAGCCTATTAGGAGGCTCAGGCAAGGGGGCTTGGCCGGAGTTCGAGTGTAAGGCTCGGCCGGACGTTCGACCTTACCTCGGCAGGGAGACCAAGCTTCCCAAGCCTAGTAAAGGCAGGCAAGGGGGCTTGGCCGGCGTTCGAGTGTAAGGCTCGGCAGGACGTTCGACCTTACCTCGGCAGGGAGACCAAGCTTCCCAAGCCCAGTAAAGGAGTCGGGCAAGGGGGCTTGGCCGGCGTTCGAGTGTAAGGCTCGGCAGGGCGTTCGACCTTACCTCGGCAGGGAGACCAAGCTTCCCAAGCCTAGTAGGAGAGTCAGGCAAGGGGGCTTGGCCGTAGTTCGAGTGTAAGGCTCGGCAGGAAGTTCGACCTTACCTCGGCAGGGAGACCAAGCTTCCCAAGCTTAGTAGGGTCAAGCAAGGGGGCTTGGCCGGAGTTCGAGTGTAAGGCTCGGCAGGACGTTCGACCTCACCTCGGCAGGGAGACCAAGCTTCCTAAGCCTAATAGGAGAGCCAGGCGAGGGGACTTGACCGGAGTTAGAGTGTAAGGCTCGGCAGGACGTTCGACCTTACCTCGGCAGGGAGACCAAGCTTCCCAAGCCTAGTAGGAGAGG
>NW_026530337.1:0-39859 GCF_026979565.1 Vidua chalybeata
AGACATCCTGCGCTGTGTAGAATTTTAGGAGGCGGCATCCCAGTTGGGGCCACAGGCCCTTGGATACGAATGCCAACCTTTTTCCATGGGAAACAAAACTTACCAATCCAGTTTCCTGATGTCAGTTTTCCAGACGTGCTCTGCGCTTTCAGGGCAACTGGAGTTGTAGGTGTTGGCAGGTTGCTTCTGGGAGACATCCTGCACCATTTGGAATTTCAGGAGGTGGCAGCCCACTCAGGGCCATGGCCCCTGGACATGAATGCTGGCCATTTTCCTTGGGAAACAAAACTCACCACCCAAGTTTCCTGTTGTTGCTAGGGGGGGCACGGATTGATAACACCTGACCTCCAATCAAGTTGCAAGAAAGTAGTCTCCACCAATTAGATGGCATAGAAGAGTTGACTGACAGACTTTGGGAGGGGCCAGGGTTGCTTGATGCAACCCTCAGGGATATAAAAGGTGGAGCAGCCATTTTGTAATTGAGCTCATCCAGGCGGTCACAGACTCCCAGTGCGCTGTCTTTTTTCCTTATTCACTCTTTTGTTATAGTTGATAAGTTTTAATAAACCTTTAAAATTTTGAAGTGAGCAGTCATTTCTCACAGTGTTAAGGATTTTTTTATTCTTACTGAATTTTTGATAAAAGTTTTGGTGACCCAGATGGGACACAGTCCTGATTTTCATTGGATCACAGGGATCACAGGACCTCCAGCTGGCACCAAGGGATTCTTGGAGGGAACCTTCGATCCCTGGTCCAAAGGAAATTGGAATAAGACCCCAGGTAAGATAAAGATTTGTCCTGGTTTAGGGCAAAATTGGGAGAAAACCTCCAGAAGGAGCCCCCCCAGAAAGCAAACCCCCACGGCCCCTCCCCCCACCTGGTTCGGGAAGAATTTCCTTAGAGAGAAGTGGAAAAAACCCTGTTTATTTAACAGGCAAAGCACTCCCCAGCACAAAAAAAAAAAAAAAATTAACAACACCAGATGACAAAACTCTTTCACCACTCTGAAAAGATGACAAATTCAGAAAGTCTCTCCTGGGAGTGGTCAATCTGTTATCGGTCCCTCCGTCTTTGGGAATGGCTGCTGCAGGCCACAAAGTGCAAACTCTCAGTGTTTCTCAGGTCCCAGTCCGGAGCAGGTTTGAATGGTTCCAAGAAAAGGGAAAGAAAAACAGTCCAGGAAAAATTCGGACTGCCTAGCTAAGCCAACTAACAAGCAAAAGCAAGAGCAAAAGCAGGAGCAAGAGCAAAAGCAAAAGCAAGAGCAAAAGCAGGAGCAAGAGCACAAGCAAAAACCAAAGCAAAATTAGCACTATGTACTGTGCTGTCTGTGTCCAGCAGACCATGGAGGAGTGAGAAGACTGATAAAAACAAAACTTTACTTTTCAGAGCCAGTCTTGAAGGCATAGAACATAATATCCAGCATAAACAGAACAGACGACTGGGGATACAAGCATCATAACAACACCCTAGGACAGTATTATTTGCTTTAAAGGTGTTCACTGTTAACCTGCCTAGAAGATGAAGCAAAAGCTTCACAGGATTGTGTTTAAAGGTACCTAAGGTGGGAAAAGGGAAGGGTTAGAGTCCCTTCTAAGAGAAGGGTGAGAGTCCCTTTTATAAGCTCCTTAATGGTAATTGCCTTGAAACAGAGTGAAAATTTAACAGGGTAGAAATCTATTTGGATTTAGGTGAGATGTGTCACTTTGAATTATTAGTAGCTTGCTAGCATAAGTAAAATATGCTGTTTAGTCTAGTAGCTCTGCAGCACTAGTAAAAACTACCCCCACTCAGGAGAAAGAATGCAAATTTCCAAGCTGAAGAGATAAGAGAGGCTCCTCGAACTTTGAAACAGACAGGGCAGGGTGACACAAGAGTTCTTTCTGTACTTTCTGATAAAAAAACCAGCTACAAGTATAACCAGCTGCAAGTGTAACGCGAAATCAGTAGAATTAATATGCATGAACCTATTGTGAAACTCTATGCATGTGTAAACTAGTAAGGAGGAATAAAAAGGGGTCGGGAGTTCTCAGGGGCACACATGTCCTTTGAAGAGGAACGATCCCCACATGCATTCAGCGCTGCAATAAACATACCGTCTCTACAACTCCTTACAGGATTTGTGGAGTTGATCTTTCATCTGCGTTTCAGCCTATAATGGGAAACAAAACCTTGAAAGGGGTATCACAGGTGTCACCGCTGGAATGTATCTTGAAACATCGAAAACAAATTGGGGATGACACCCTTACACAAGAAATAAAATATTTTAATCAGTGGTGGCCACTTTACACATTGGAAGATCAAGAGAAGTGGCCTAAGAATGGAACTTTACAGTGGAATACCATATTGCCATTAATGTTGTTTTGTAGAAGGGAAAATAAGTGAGATTAATTTCTTTATGTTGACTTGTTTTTCACCCTAAGAAATCATCCAGAGTAGCAAAAGGCATGTGGGAGGACCCCGAAAGATCCATTAATTTTGGCACTTGAAAAGAAAGGCAAAGGGTTTAAGACATTGTTCTGTGTGCAGCAGAGGACACAGGTGTTTAATGTGCTGGCGAGAGGAGGAGGATTTAGAGCTGATGGTTGTTCCGCAGCAAAGAATGGGGGTGAGGGAATGATGAATTGCTGGGAAATATGTTTAGGTGTATGAGTAGCTCATGGGAAAGTGGACTGGAGTCGAGAGAACATTTTAAACGATTGGATGATTTTAGTCCAATTGCAGGATGCACTAGAAGGCAGCAAGGAGATGTTGGGGGAAATACCAGGGAAGTTCTGATGGCTGCCCTCCAGCAGGTGGTCAGGAATAATGGTCCAGTAACAGTAAAAAACCCGTTTTTAATAGCGGATTTAATGTCATGGAGAAAGGTGGCAGGAGCTTATAAAGTTGCTAAAATATTTGAAACCATAATTAGGACTCAGGACCCACTCACTCAGAAACAATAAGGTAATAGTTAGTGGCTGAAGTATACTTTTCTTGCTTCTTTTCTCTCCGACTTCCTTGTTTTTGCCCGGCTCCTCTTTCCCGGGGCGCTGGCCAGGCGCATCCGGGAGCAGCCGGAGAGAAGCAACAAACACCTTTGTGGGTTCGTTTGATACGGACAGAGCTATTTAGAGAGCGCGATCAAGACCGGGATAAAGAGACTCAAGAGATTGGACACTTGTTGTGCAGTCCAAAGTAGGTTGTATTTGCTCGAACGCCGCACGTACAAGTGACAATGGTCTGGGGTCCAGACACAGGTTTTATAGGGGAAAATAAGAGATAAGGTGAAACCAATAGAACAATGCCCAGTATGAATACATTATAGGTAAAATCCAATGGGAATAGCTCCAGGGGGAAGGATGAATACATGTAAAAATATGGAATAGAAACTCCAGCTTTAGGTTTAGGAAACAGAAACTCCCATTTCAAATTCACAAAGCCTTTTTGCTCCATTTGTGTAACTGTACACTACAACATACTTTCATAATTTCTATTGATATAATTGGTGGCTGAAGTATATTTGGCAATTTCTATTGTAATGATTGGTGGCTGAAGTAGTTTGACAATTTGTAAAGAAAGGGGACATTGGAAAAGGGAGTGTCCTCAAGTCAGGGGAAATCATACAGAAAACTTAAACATGCCTCTTCACACCATCAAGCTCAAGACCATAAGTGAAGATGAAGAATTCCCCTGAAGGGGACCAGGGGAATCATCCTCATCTGAGCCTCTGGTTGCATTATTGCTGGGGAATGAAAACGTAAATTTAAAAAATTGATACAGGAGCAACTTATTCAGTACTGAATATATGCACAGGAAAACTTAGCTTGGAACCTGTAAGTGTTATGGGTGTGACAGGGAGGATGGAGAACATGCCTTTTCTTTACAACAATTACCATTTAAATTAAGAAAACAGTGGGGAACACATCAATTTTTCTATACATCTGAATGCCTGATCCCCTTGTTGGGGAGAGATTTATTGGGAAAACTGAATGTTCAAATAACTTTCCGGGATGGGGAAATAAAAATTCAAATACCCAAATCAAAAGCCATTGAGGCAAAGATTTTTATGTTACAAGAATCAAATTATGTGGAAGAAATCCAAGACGAGGTAAAGAATGCTGTAACCCCACTGGCATGGGCAACTGAGGTGCCTGGATGATCAAAGGTGGCCAAAATGGTGAGGATTACTCTCAAAATTGAAGCAATACCAGTAAAGCAAAAACAATATCCTATTAGGTAGGAGGAAAAGAAGGGGTTGGGGAAGCTTATAGAAAAAGTTTTAGAATATAGGTTATTGAAAGTGTGAATCAGAACACAACACACCGAGATTATTAGTTAAAAAGCAAAATGGGGAATACAGATTAGTACAAGATTTAAGGGCCATTAATAAAACAGTATCTGATACTCATTTAGTAATAGCTTATCCATAGACACTTTTGAGAGCAGTGAAAGGGGAATGCAAATGGTTCACAGTGCTGGATCTTAAGGATGCCTTTTTCTGTAATACCTCTTGACTCAGATAGTTAAAAAATGTTTGCTTTTGAGTGGGGGAATCCAAACACTGGGCAGAAGGTGCAGCTAACATGGATTGTCCTACCCCAGGGCTTCAAAATAGCCCCACTATATTTGACAATCAGTTGGCAAAAAAAAAATAAAAATGTAAAGCTGGAAAATCTGGCCAGAACTTTACTACAATGTGTAGATTATATCCTGCCAGCAACCAAGACTGAAGGTAAGTGCCTTAGTGCCACTCTAAGTCTGTTAAATTTCTTGGGACAATCTGGATACAGGGTGTCAAAGTAAATGGCACAAATTGGCAAAGAAGCAGTAATATGTTTTCATTTTCAGATCTTGCAGGAAAAAAGAAGCTTAGGAAGCAGCTGAAAAAAAGCCATTTGCCAGACTCTGGAGCCAAGGACTGTGAGAGTTCTTGTAAGACTGTAAGAGCGGCTGCTGCAACTCTGCGGGTCTCGGGGTTGGTGGCGGCGGTATGCTCGGTGCCGGTGGCGCTGTTGGTCCCGGGGTGGGGGGCAGCGGCGGCGGTGGCGGTGGAATCTCTCTCAGGAGTGGCACTGGTGACCGTGCTGGCGCGGCGGCTTCTCTCAGCCCTGGCGGCAGCAGTGGGCTCGCTCTGAGCGGAATGGAGGGTGGAGTGAAAGGCAAGGCTGCTGCTGCCGCTGGAACGGTGGGCGGAGCGGCAGGCAGGGCGGTGAACCCTGCTGCCAGCAGGAGTGGCGCCATGGCAGGCAGGGCGTGGAAGGCAGCCACCACCGCTGGCGCGGGAGCCACTCCCACAGAGGGCAGGGCGGAGAACAACATGGAGGTCCCGCCCAGGATGTGCTGCTGCACAACTGACGCAGGCACCGCAAAAGAAATCAAGTCAGCTGGTGTGCACAGCGCACTGTGGGGCAGAGCGGGAGGTAGTTGCTCCTGTCCCGTTGGCAAAGCCGAAGCCCCCGCGGGCGGCGGGGGGCGTGCCAGGGGATGGATCAGAGACTCCATTGCCAGTCCCAGCAGTACAAGAAAGCGGGACCCGTACATCTGCACAGGTTCCATTAGCGAAGGAGTCGGGGGGGCTCCAGCCCCCACTGCGCCATGGACTGTGGGTGGCGCTGGCCCCCCCGCGAATGTTGTCCGGAAAGGGGGGGGGCTGCGGAGCCGCGGGAGGCGATGGCGACCGCCGGTCCGGGGCCGCCCCGTGCAGTTCTTGCAACGTTGGCCGTGGCACGGGCTGCGGCGCAGTCAGTGTCCGGAATCCCGTAATGTCCTGGTTGGAACCGCTGCCTCTCTGGGTCTTGCCTCACAGGGCTATGTAGATGCGCCCCAGACTGTGAACAGTGCGGACGCTGTAGGGTCCCCCTTGCTCATCTGCTTCATGAGGCAGTGTCCCAAATCGTGCCAAACTCTACGATCAAAGGTGCGTCCAGGGTCCGCAGAAAATCCACGGTCCCGAGCCCAGCCCAGGAGCCTGACGAGCTCATAATCGGAAACCTGGGCCCCCAGTTGAGGGGCCCACCCTTGCCAAACAGTCAAGACCAACCGTTCAGTCATAGATGGCTGGTTTCCCATTGTCTGGAAACCCTCCCTTAGCAGACGTCCACTTCAAGAGACAGACAGTCCACTACTTCAGGGAAAACCCGTCCCGCTCAGCTCTTGGCTTCTAAGAGCTGACCTGCGGTCCAGACAGGACCAAACCTTCTCCAGAAGGCATGCGGTTTTACCGTTTCCTCTTCAAGAGGGCAAAGGTGTCTGGCCAGAGCCTCCAGGCTACTGGCGTCCAGCCACGGCTGCAGAACCCCCCCCGCAAGACGATGGGGCTCAGGTCTCCAGCCGAGGCTGTAATTCCAGGAGGGGTCACCAGATGTTGCTGTTGAGCAGGACGGGAACAGAAGGACTCCAAGTTAGAAGGCAAGAAATGAAACTCCTTTATTTCAAATGCACCGCTCTATATATAGAGAACATCGTGCGGATTAATTTCATTGGTCTTAAAGTAAAGACATCTCATACCATTGGTGTGCAGTAAATGACGCACGGTAGCAGAACATATCCTTAAACAATGTGAACAACAAAAGAGATTAGAGAATTATTTACATTCTTTCTCAGCTGTTTCCCAGGCTCTTGCCTGGTTAGAAAAACCTCTCTCTTTCTCTGACTGAACTGAGAATATCCATAATCTTGCTTTCCATTCATATTGTTTATAGATATGTTCTACCACACTGACTTAAGTCCAGTGTACCAATCAGATGAAATGTTTTTACTTTAAGACCAATGGAATTAATGTCCACAATGTTCTCTATAAAAGAGAGAAGTGCTTTTGAATAAACGCTCATTTTGCCTTCTGAAAGCGTGCAAGTCATTTCGCCCGTCCCTGGCTCAACAGCATCATCTGGTGACCCTGTCTGGTACTGCAGCCTGGGCTGAAGAGCCGAGACCCCAACGCCATCGGGGGGGGACTTCGTGGCCCAGGCTGGATGCCAGCAGCCTGGAGGCTCTGGTCAGACACTTTTGCCCTCTTGAGTGAGGTAATGCGGAAACCCCATGTCTTCCAGAGAAGACATGGTCCTGTTTGGACTGCGGGTCGGCTCTTAGAAGCCGAGAACTGAACAGGACGGGTTTTCCCTGAAATAGCATACTGTCTGTCTCTTGAAGTTGACATCTGCTGAGGTATTGTATTGTGTTTTTAAGTTTCATGTTTTTGTACCAGTTTTGTAATGGTTCATCCCATTATCCCCCTCACCATGGTTTTACCCTGAACTACCCCTTTCCTTGTATGTCAATCCCCTCCTCCTTCCCTGATAACAATCTCCCCCCAGTTTGCTGGATCATTCCCCTGTCCCCTCTCTGGTGCCTTGTCCATCACTCAACTCCCCATCCCACTCATCCAGAACCTTCCACAAAGGGCGTTGGATGGGGGCCAGGGTCCCTCCTTCCCACTTCCCCTACTGAATTCCCCACGTGTCTGTCTCCCCACCTTGCACTCCCCATTGGTGGGTGAGTGATCTCCCCCCATGTTTCCCCCCCCCGTTTATATTGTGCTGCACAGCCCAGTCTGGTGCTTCTGTCGGTTGGTTCCCCTGGGTTGTGGGTCTCCCCAGAGCTCTCCTCAATTAACCTGGACTTAATCCTCGACTGAAGTCGACTCCTTACTTTCACCATCGTCGCAAGTGTCTCACCCTGCAAGGCCAAAAACCTTAGCCGCCCTCCTGACCTATTGAGGCATGGGAGAGTGTCCCCCGCTGTCCACTGTGCCGGAGCGAGCCGGGAGTCCCTGTGTGGACACAAGGAGTGGCACAGCGACAGCTTGGCATCCAACACATGGGACTGAGACCAGCACCAGACCCCGTGGGTGAGACTTTGGACATTTCCATTGGATTTATTTCCTGGACTGTCCTCGAAAGTTTCTTTGGGTGACAAGCTACCCCCAGTAGGAGCAGACCCCGTTTCAGATGGTGGCGCTCCTGGGGGAAGGGAAGGGCAGCTCCTAAAGGCACCACAGGAGTCGTTCCCTGGTGGAAGTCATCGTCCCTGGATTTTCTTTTCTCATCTGCCAGACGGGTAAGTAGCCCTTTCTTTATTCCCCTTTTATGGGGTGTGGCTCTTCTTTTCCCTGCCATTTCTCTGGGTTCCTCTCATAGAGGGAACCTGTCCTTGGAGCACGGAAAGGCTCCGCAGCCCAGCAGAGTCGGGTGCGATAGCACCTTAGGCTGAGCCACAGCGTGGGTCTGCTGTTTTTGGAACCCGCACGCCAGGTCAGAGGGAACGGGGGGGCTCTGCCTGCCCCTTCCCTTCGCAGCGGCGCGGTGCAGCTTTCAGGTTTTCCTGCAGTGCGGCGGCAGCTCCCGGGAGCGACGGGAGGGTGAGGATGGTGGGGGAGAACCACGGCTGGGGCTTTCTTGCCGCACGTGAGCGGCGCTGATCCGCAGCTTAGCCACATGGCGTAGCGTGGCGGGGGAGTACATGTTGCTGCCGGCGGCAGTTCAAAAGCTGCACAGACTGCTGCGCTGTGCAGGACTAAAACCTGGGTGTTTTCACTTCTTAACTGTGGTTTTTGGACCTTTGCTGTTCAGCCTTTTCTTTCGGTGGGGGCCAGCAGTGGGATTTTAATTTTCTTTTCTCTTTTCCGGGGGCGGTGTGTTGTTGTTGGGCTGCTGAAATTTCCATCTCAGCCATGGGTGCTAGGCTGTCAGCAACCCAAAAAGGAGTATATTTCCAAGTTTTAAGTATCCTTGGAGCAGGGGGGAATCATTGTTCTAAAACGGAAATCAAACAGCTTGTCAGGTGGCTGTTCTCTCACTTCCCTGAAGTGTCCCCTTATCAAATCCAGGATTTACGTTTTTGGGATTCAGTCGGAAAGAAATTAAGTGAATTAGGCAAATCAGGAGACTCATCTTTATCTAAATTCACATTTTGAAGTTTGCAAATTAGAACAGCTTTAAAATCAAAGTCGGGAGTGAGAAAACAGCCATCCTCAGACAGCCTGTTCCCCAGTTCTCCTTGTCCTACCCCTCTTCATTCTCCCACACTCCCTCAAGCTGGGATCTTGAGAGGAGCAGCCCACTGTCCAGCACGGGGTTGCCACCGTCTCCCCAGCTCCCCTCAAGTCTCCCAAACCCCCTGCCCGAGGAGTCCTGACCAGACTTCTCGGGACCTTTCCCTCTTTTCCCCAGTTTGTAAAACCCCATCCTGAAAACCCTCAGTTAAGTTTAATCTCCCTGACCCTTACTCCCCACAAAATGTCCTGGAGGAGGCACAAGATGGCGGGGGCCACGTGGCTTTTCCCGCCACTTGTCTTTCTTCATCCCATAATCCTTTTCACTCATCCACCAACCCCTTCCTGTCCCCAGACCCTTCCCTTAAGCCCTCCTCTTCCTGTGCTTCTCCTCCTCCTTCAGCTCCACCCATACCTTCCCTAGACCCACCTCCTGATCACCCCCACGAGCCCAGGACCTGTCCATCAAGTGTCCCTGCCCAGTGCTTCAGCCACTCCTCCTCCATCCCGACTTCCTGTTCCCACGCCCCACCTTCCAGTTCCCATGGTTCTGGATCTGTGGGAACCAGAACCGGGAACCAATTTACACGCTGTCAGCTGCCCCTGTTACTTACAATCCAGACAGAGAGAGAGGTGTGCAAGCCTAATGGACCCCATTCCCCCACCACACCACAAAAGAACTATGCAAAGCCCAAAGAGATTTTTCTAGGGAAAGTGAATATTTCTGAGGGCTGTTAAAAGCGACCCTGTCGGCCACTAATGTAACCCCAGCCGACCTTAGGCATTTGTTTTCCTGCCTGCTTTCCTCCACAGAATTTCTTCTGTGGGAGGCAGCATGGAAAAAGGAATTGCGAGGCATCCTTCCATCATTGTGGGACAATCCTTGTACTGCCTCGGATGCTAATGATGTTATCATTGGTATTGATCATGTGTGTGGAGAGGGGGAATGGATAGATGGGGCCAAGCAAGCACAGGTCATCCCAAGGGAAGTGCTAAGGGACAGCGCAAAAGTGACGCAGAAAGTTTTTCTTACCCTGCAGCCAGAGGCCCCAAGTGACAGTTATGTAAAAATCACTCACTTACCGTCCGAATAATTTCTAAAATTTGTTGAGAGACTCCACAGGGCAATTGAGTTGCAGGTACGGAGTGAAGACGCCCGGCAGGAGATTCTTATGGAAATGGCAATGGCAAATGCTAATCCGAGATGCAGAGCTGCCATCCTCAGCCTGCCCCTGGATCGTCCTCCTATGCTGCAGAACATGCTAGAAGTCTGTGCTAGGAAAGTCGCTACCGCCCCAGAGGAACAAGAAACAAGGACTCGCCAGCCTCGAAGGGTTGCTAATGCCAACACTGCCAGCACTCAAGTGCCACCTCCAGCAGACCGCCAACCGCACACCCCAAAGCCTTCTAAAAGACCGATGACTGCTGACAGACCGTGCCATCTATGTGGCAAAATTGGACACTGGACGCCAAATTGCTCTCTAAAACAACAATTTTTAGACTTTAAAAGGGGGCAGGGGTTCCCCGCTGGGACTCAGCAAAAAAAACTACGGAATGAGCACAGTCCCTGCCTGCGCAAAGATATAAGTGAGGTGGGCTCTAACACAACGGCGGGGGGGGGACCAAAGAACAGACATCCATCAAAGAAAGCCTACCTGTGCGAGACTTGAAATTACTGGATGAGGCAAAACACACGCAGTTTTACTCTAATACTAGACCCATTCTAACTACCACTTCTTGTCATGTACCTTTCAGATTGCGACTGACGGAGCCGCTGCACATACGCGACTCAGACTTTCATTCCATCACAGTCTGCACAGATACATCAGGTACTTTGAACCGGATCTGTTGTAAGTATGTTGTCAGCGGAGACATTAAGCACACACCCCAAGAGATCAATTTTGTTCCGGGTCTCTTAACATCAGACCCGGGGCAATTTGTTCTTGGGCTGCACTGTGTCCGTCCACCCACATTCCTCCCAAAAGGTCAGATCATGGCCCAAGCCATACCAGTACCAGAACCACCTTGGGACCAAGAACAGGCTGACAGGCTTAGACAGAAGATCCATCCCACTGTCTCTTGGGCTCGAGTACTGGGGACGGAAAAATCCCGCATCACGTGTGGGATGCATAAGGGCGGGGAACACAAATTCATGGACAGGCTTTTGGACACAGGGGTGAATGTGATGATCATTCCCTCTCGGGAGTGGCCGTCACATTGGGAGTTGCAAAATGTGGAAGGACGCATTCAAGGTATAGGAGGCATTCAATTGGCTAAGCAATCCAAGACCGGGGAGAGACCTCATGGCCCAATGGGAAGCCAAAATTGACATCCCAAAGACCCCCCAGGTTTTTTGGGCGGCGGCCACTGAAGAGCACCCTACCCAAAAACTGAATTGGAAAACAGATACTCCAGTTTGGGTAGAGCAGTGGCTGCTCAACAAGCAAAAATTAAAGGCGCTTGAGGAGCTCATGGATGAGCAGCTCAGGAGAGGCCATATTGTAGAAACAACATCACTTTGGAACTCTCCGGTCTTTGTTATTAAAAAACCTAACAAAGACAAATGGCAGCTCCTCCACGACCTCCGACAAATTAACAATGTTATTGAAGATATGGGCTGTCTCCAGCCAGGGATGCCGTCCCCCAGGATGCTCCCTCAAAATTGGAATCTGGCCGTCATTTACATAAAAGATTGTTTCTTTCAAATTCCCCTGCACCCTGACGACACCCCATGGTTTGCCTTCTCGGTTGCCACCATCAACCGAGAAGCCCCAAGGAGGAGATATCACTGGTGAGTCCTCCCACAAGGGATGAAGTGATTTGCCCAGTGATTTGCCAGGCGTATGTCTCTTCCTTGCTGTCCCCTGTTCGTGCAGCCGCAAGAGATGCCATTGTCCTGCATTATATGGATGATATTCTGGTGTGTGCCCCGACTGACGATATACTTACCCACACGCTTGTCCTCACAATCAGTCATTGGTTGTTGCAGGGTTCAAGCTTCAGGAAGAGAAGATTCAACGGATGCCACCCTGGAAGTACCTAGGCCTTGAAATTGGGAAGCGGACCATTGTGCCACAAAACTTGGCTATAAATAATAACATCAGGACCCTGGCAGATGTCCATCAACTGTGTGGGTCTTTGAACTGGGTAAGGCCTTGGCTAGGCATTACCACCGATGACCTAGCCCCCCTTATCAAACTATTGGAAGGGGGAGAGGAACTTAGTTCTCCCAGGACACTTATCCAGGAGCTGAGGACCGCACTAGAGAAAGTCCAGGAGACCATTTCTCCCAGACAGGCCCACTGTTGTCAACCGGGCCTGCCCTTCAAGTTTATCGTATTAGGGAAATTGCCACACCTCCATGGGGTGATTTTTCAATGGGAACAAACATCAAAGCAAAAGGACCAAGGCCAGAGGGATCCATTCTTGATAATAGAGTGGGTCTTCCTCAGCCACCGCCGGTCCAAAAGAATGACAAGGCCACAAAAGCTGGTGGCAGAACTGATCCGCAGAGCAAGAACGCGGATCAGGGAGTTAGCAGGGTGCGACCTTGACTGCATCCATTTACCACTTCAATTTGGTTCGGGCCAACTAACAAACGTAATGTTGGAACAATTGCTTCAAGAAAACGAAGCCCTGCAGTTTGCGCTGTATAGCTACACCGGCCAAATTTCACTTCATTGGCCGGCCCACAAATTTTTCAATTTGGGTGTTCAATTTACCCTATCATTAAAAAGTGTTCAGAGCAGGAAGCCTCTAAAGGTGCTGACAGTTTTTACAGATGCGTCTGGAGCATCCCACAAGTCAGTAAGGACTTGGAAGGATCCTCAGACTCAGGGGTAGGAGGCTGATGTTGCCGAGGTGGAAGGATCACCTCAAGTAGCTGAGTTGGCCACAGTCGTCAGAGCCTTTGAGAGGTTCTCTGAACCATTTAATTTGATCATGGACTCAGCATATGTAGCAGGTGTAGTATCCAGGGTGGAAAATGCAATTCTGCAGGAGGTTTCCAACATTCCTCTCTTCCAATTGCTCTCAAAGTTAGTAACACTAGTCTCCCACCGAGAGCAACCCTTTTATGTGATGCATGTCAGGTCGCACACAGACCTGCCAGGGTTCATCGCGGAAGGCAATCGCAGAGCCGATGCCTTAGCCACCCCAGTCAAGATGGCCCCACTCCCCAATGTGTTTCAAGAAGCCAAAATTAGCCATCAGCTTTTTCATCAAAACGCGCCTGGCCTGGTTCGGCAGTTCCACCTGACGCGCAAACAGGCTAGGGCCATAGCGGCCATGTGTCCCTCTTGCCAACATCATTAGTTACCTTCCTTAAGTGCAGGGACAAACCCCTGAAGACTTCAGAGCAGCGAGGTGTGGCAAACAGCTGTCACTCACATTCCCACTTTTGGCAGACTTAAGTATGTCCACGTCTCCGTGGATACTTTCTCTGGTGCTGTCTACACCTCAGCCCACACAGGGGAGAAGGTTTCAGATACGAAGGAACATCTCGTACAAGCCTTCTCCACTTTAGGCGTCCCCAGAGTCCTCAAAACTGATAACGGGCCTGCATACAAATCCAGGGAGTTCCGAAGCTTCCTGAAACAATGGGGAATAGAACATAAGACCGGCATGCCCTATTCCCTAATGGGCCAAGCCGTGGTAGAGAGGACCCACCAGAGTCCCAAGAGGATTTTACAACAACAGCAAAAGACAATGAAGGTGGAATCCCCTCAGATCTGGCTCTCCAAAGCTTTATTTACACTAAACTTTCTAAACTGTACCTATGACAACCTGAACCCTCCCATTACATGGCACTTTAGAGAAAACCATCAGTCGGAACTGAAAGCCAGGCCGCCGGTCCTGATAAAGGATCCGGAGACCTGGAAAATGGCAGGACCCTATAACCTCACCTGGGGGAGGGGATACGCCTGCGTATTCACCCCCTCAGGACTGAGGTGGGTCCCTTCCAAATGGGTCAGACCCTATATTCCCAAAACAACCAAAGGGAAAGTTGTGGCACAGGTAAAGGATGTCTGTTGGAGGAGAAAGAGGCGCAGAACCCTTTCCTTTTGAATTACCTTCTAATATGTTTTGTCTCCTTTAGTGACCCGATCCCAATGGCCCCAACTGGAGCAGTGAGACCCCTCCTTTTAGTCATCATATGGTACCTCATCCACCTCACCAACCGGTGGATTGTTCCCCAGCTGAAAACTAACGTTTGGAAGACTCTCGCACAATCCCTTCATCAAGATCACATATGCCTTTCCAGCACATCAGCAGCCAATCCTATGGCTACCTGCCTTGTGGGGATCCCATTCAAGTCTAATGAGTTTCCATCAAACCCCTGGAGAAGTTTAATTTACCAGTTGGCAACAGCAAAAGACGAACCCCAAGAATTTTATCTCCTTGGTTCATCAAAAGCGTTTTCTTGTGTTCAATTTATGTTTGAGCCCAATGTTCAAGTTAATTTATATACCGAGGTCAAACAATTCAAAAAAGGATACGTAGTCAAAAATTGGTGTGGAAAAATTTCCCACATAAAAATGTCGTCCACCCCTGATGATAAGCCCTGTACTTTCCCCAAAGGTCATTTTCTCATTTGCGGTGATAGAGCCTGGGCAGGTATCCCCTCTTGTTTGATCGGAGGTCCATGTACCCTTGGCCGGCTGAGCCTGTTCGCCCCCAACAAGACTCAAATTTCAGATTGGCAAGTCAAAAACAATACTAAGGAATTGGCCCGCCAAAAAAGAGACATAAAAGAATTGGACCCAAATTGTGACTCAAAAATAATACATCGGTCCAAACCGAAAGATGTTGCAATCACCTTCTTTTTACCATGGGTGTCTGTGGCCAAAGCCCAAGGTGAATTGGCCCACCTAGAGTCCTGGGTGGCAAAACAGGTCAATCTTACCTAAGCCACGCTCTCAGACCTTCTATCGGACGAGGTAATAGCAAGGCAGGCAACTGTGCAGAATAGAGCTGCAATTGATTTTCTACTTCTATTGCACAACCACAACTGCGAGGAATTTGAAGGTCTTTGTTCTTTAAACCTAACCTCCAAAGCCGAAAATGTGCGGAAGACCATTGACAAAATACAACTAATGGTAAAAGACATAAAACGAGAAACAGCGGACTGGCTGGGTAACATCTTTCTAAATGGGGTCTGTCAGGTTGGGTCGGGTCCATTCTAAAAACTGGACTTTTATTTCTGTTTATTGTCTTTCTGATTTTAATTGCATTTGGAATAATCCGGCTTATGGTATTCCGCTTGATAGCTGATGCTGTTGCTCCTCCAAGTATCAACTGAGCAGCAGTTCCCAATGCCCCTGAAGAAACTCAGTGGGCAGCCACAGCCCCAACATGCCAGCTGTGGTTTGGGGATACCTACCCGGAATCGGAGAACTCTGCTCAAGTTGAGTTCTTTTCATTTTAAAGTTTTATTCTCCTCTTTGTTTGTTTTTCAACAAAAAAGGGGGAGATGTTGTATTGTGCTTTTAAGTTTCATGTTTTGTTCCAGATCTGTAATGGTTCATCCCTTTACCCCCCCCCACCACCACCACAAGTGGACACAAGGAGTGGCACAGTGACACTGAGGGAGGGTTTCCTTGAAAATGGGGAACCAACTTTCTACGGCTGAACAGCTGGCTCTGTCCTCCTGACAGGGTTACATCCCTCAGCTGGGGGTCCCAGTGTCCGATGACGAGCTCGTTGGACTCCTGGGTTGGGCTCAGGACCATGGATTTTCTGTGGATCTCAGATGCGCCTTGGATCAGAGAATTTGGCGTGACTTGAGTTGTTGCCTCATGTCGGAGTCGAACAAGGGGACGCAATAGCGTCCTCACTGTTCACAGTCTGGGGGTGCATCTACACGGCCCTACGGGGTGAGACCCTGAGAGGTAGCGATTCCGACTGGGAATTTTCAGGGAGCGAAGATGCTGTTTCAGTATATAACGGCATTTTGGGATTCAGCAGGCAAGAGACACCGGGATGCCCCGCGGACTTTATATGTCGCCAGGAAGTTACGTTAAGCCCAAGTATCCCCATCCCCGTGACTATGTTCAGCCGAAATATCCTTTGCCGACTGATCGGTCACTGGCGGCACAGCAGCCCATGCCAGTTGGCTGGGCAGATTCACCCCGCCTTGAACGCGGCGCCAGTGATGTCATCCGCCTTTCTGGTGGCAGCCGGGGTGCCTTTGTCACAACTATCAGGGGATGCACCGGGCGACCCTGGCCCAGCAGGAGCTGCCACAGCCCACGGCTCTGCAGCCTGGGTGGCTGCCAGGGTTTTTTCCGTTTTCGCCGTGTCAGACTGAAGACGGCCCATTTGTTGAGCAGGCAGCTTCACTGCTTCAGCCCTTGCTGCCCCCCCTCTCCGCATTGCACTTCGGGGGAGGGCCAGCGCTGCCCACGGCCTGTGATGCAGTGGGGGCTCCTGCCCCCCCGGCTCCTTCGCTATCGACTATGGAGCCTGCGCAGATGTACAGGTCCCGCCCCCCTGTACTTCCAGAACCGGCAATGGAACCTTTGATCCATCCCCCGGCACACTCCCCGCTGCCCGCGGGGGCTCCGGCTTTGCCGACGGGACAGGCGCAACTGCCTCCCGTTCCGCCCCCCTGCGCACCATGTGGACCGGTTGGCTTGATGTCCTTTGTGATGCCAGCGCCTGCTGTGCCACCCTCTACCACGCAGCAGCACGTCTTGGGCGGGGCCTTCATGTTGTTTTCCGCCCTGCCCTCTGTGGGACAGGCTCCTGTGCCAGAGGCGGTGGCTGCCTTCCCCCCCTGCCTGCCATGGCACCGCCCTTGCTGACAACGGGGTTCAGCGCTCCACCCGCCGCTCCAGCAGCAGCAGTTCTGCCTCTCGCTCTGCCCGCTGTGGTTTCAGTGCCCATACTGACTGCTGCGTTCCAGCAGCCCGCACGGTTGGTGCCTCCAATGACTGCAGCTTCGGTGCCTGCTCCACCCACTGTGTCGCAGGCTGCGGCTGGTCCCTTCGTGCCACCGCCTGCGATGGGAGGATTGACCAAGCTGCCGGTCATGGCTTCGGTCCCCACCCCATCACTGGCTACTGCCCTCCCCATCCTGGAAACTGTGGGCTCGGAGGCTGTGCCTGGCTCTTCTGTTTCATGGTCAACAGCCGCTTCTCCTGCCTTAGTGCCTCCCACCAGCCCGCCTTCCCCTGTGGATCGCAGACTGTCCTGCTCACCCTCATCCCAGGAGGCAGGCAGTGACATCGATGATCAGCGATGCTCAACTCCGTGACAGGGGCATGACCGAATGTTGGAACGCCGGCGCCGACAGGGGCGACTGGCGTCTCAGAAGGATCTGTGGACACTGTTTCCCTGTCGGGTGTCTGTGCTGCTGATAAATCCCTGCCGCTTTTGGGAAGCAGTCAGAGAACGGACTTTGGAAGCTTGTGATTGAGATTTGATAGAGCGGGTGGGCAAGCCTGGTGGTGCGGTCTTGAACCCACCGATCCAGGAAGAGGAGACTGCAGTTAGCGGTCAGCTGGTCCCTCTGGCCTCACCGGAGGGAGTTATCTCTGAGTCATGTGGCAAGACATTGATGGGCCCATTAAGAGGAGATAAGGAAAAAAACAATGCCCCTCCTGGTTTCAACAGCTCTTAAGGATGGGAATAGAATACATTTTTATATTGTAACCTAGGACAATACCTGAGAGCAGTGGTAGGTGCAGAGAAGCACAAAATCTGATATGTGCCCCACATAGTAGTAGCTGGTTTGGAACAAAAAGGAGGATATTGGATGCTGGAATACCAGGTTGCCCTATTGGAGCAGGACAATGTTGAGCTTAAGGTAACGACTTCTTTAAACCCATCCATGTTTCTCCAGGTTTCAGAAGAACCCCAGAGACCTCTGTACCATGACTACCTGGTAACCATTGAACAAGTGTGTTTTGGTAGACTGGATTTCAAGAGCAATCCCATCCAGGACCCAGAACTGGACCTGTACACCAGTGGGAGCAGCGTGGTAAAAAACAGAAAATGGGCAGCTGGGTATGCAGTGGCAACCTCGACCCAGGTAATAGAAGCCCAGGCTTTATGTTTTAACACATCAGCACAAAAAGCAGAATGAATGACCTTACACCGAGTCCTAGAAATCACTGAAGGAAAAAGGGTGAACATATGGACACATTTAAAATATGGTTTTGGAATAATAAAGCATGTGGAAAGAAAGGGGATTGTTATCAGCACAGAGGTCTCCTATTGAGTACAAAGAAGAAATTAGTCAACTACTACAGGGTGTGCAAAAGCCAAAAGAAGTGGCCCATATGCCCTTGTAAAGCCCATCAGTATGGAGACTCCCGATTTAATACAGGGAATCGATTAACTGGCAAAATGGCTAAAGAAGTTACTGAACAAGGTATACTTGCACTAATACCTAGAAAAAAGTTCAATGCCCTGGAACAAAAAGTTACTTATAATTATCAGGACAGGCAGTCAGCCTCATCATTAGAAGCTATGGAAAATCCCAGCAGGGGATTGGTAACCTCATGTGGGCAGGTAGTTGTACCTCCACAATTAATGTATAAGATAACAGAACTAAAACATCAGGAAACTGATTAGGAAATAGAGAATATGGTGATTAGGTTACAAAGGAATATAGTAAGCATTAAAATGACAAAAATTAATAGTTCAGTCATTGAAAAATATATGCTCTGTTTGCAAAATAATCCCAAGGAAAGAAGGAGAACTCCAGGGCCAGTAAACTGGGGAATTCACCAGGTGATTATTGGCAAATTGATTTTGTGAAACTGCCCAGGCAGAATGGGGACTGGTACATTTTGGTATTGGTAAATACTTTTTATGGATGGCCAGAAGCTTTCCTATGTCACACCAACAAGGCAAGGGAAGTCTTAGGAGTTTTGCTAAAATTGATATTTAATACCACTGTGACTAAGTCTTTTGTCTTAAAAGGTACATCATTATCAACAGATAATTTGGGCTAGACTTTCCTGTACATCCTTTGTGCAGGAAGATATGGTGTGCAGCAGAACCTGGAATTTTTGACCAATCCAGGAGAAGTGGAAGGGACCATATCAAATCTTCCTGGTAACCTACACTGCATTGAAGGTAGAAGGAATCAAGCACTGGCTTCATCACATGTGGATAAAACCAGCAACCACACATTAAACACAGCAGGAACAAGACTGACTAACACTGTGGAGGGTTTTTTTATATATAGAAATCCTATTGTTATAGATATAAATATGATTTTCTAGGGGGATACTACTTATTGAGTCTAGATGAAGATGATAAATAATTGCATAATTATAATAATAATGATAATAATGATAATAATAATAATAATAATAATAATAATAATAATAGAAACTATGTTGTTAATCTGTGGGAAGGGAAATGTGATCTTAAAGCTAGTGCAAGATTTTGGCAGGTACAGAACGTAACATCTATAAGAGCTTGCTTACCAACACCAACCTCTGCAGAAAATTCAGTTCCATGGAGTGATAGGTTTTCTCCTCGAGCCAGGTCTTATGAGCTCTCAGAGGACTTATCACACCCAAGATAGCCCAGCTACCTCAAATGGCATAAAATTAGCAGGATGGCTTCTGAGGTAGTATTGGAAACAGAAAAGTTTTAATAAAAGGCAAAATAACAATGCTCTTACAGAGAAAACCCAAGCCAGGGACAAGAGGCTCTTGCTGCTGCCAAAAACACCCCACAAAAGCAATTATTTCCTTTGTTCTCTTCTTTTTCTAGTGAATTACCTAGGTGGGACCTTTTGGCTTCTGTCCAATTGGCAGCCCCTAGGTTTGAGGTGAAGTCCCAAAGGTCCTATGAGGTGTCTTTTACCAAATTGAAGAGAGAAACTTCTGGGTTTTTTTCCTTTTTAAGGAGACAAACTATAATTTGGCCACTCTGTCAACAGGGGGGCACATTCCTACAATGGGGAAATAAAATATTTAAAGGATTTGGATTTTGTCTGACTGGTTGGTTGGCCTCACTTTTGAAAAGCATGATTGTAATCATAGTAATAGTTGTGATTATGATACTTGCTTTAAGCTGCATAAAAACTATGATTGCTAATGCAATGCGAAGAACTTATATGATGTTAGTAAAAAAGCAAAGTGAGGCTTATGAAGTCTTGAAGGGAAGAGAAGCTTCATAAGCCTCAAAGGGGGGCAATGTCGCCAGATGAAAAATTGTCTGCATCTGGTGAGCTAACAAAATGCTTATTTTCCAAAGCCCACTGGCCCATGCAACTGCACAATGCCCCTTGTGCAAGAACTGCAAATTCACCAGCCCCAGTGCCTTGCCAACTCAGCCAGGTTGGCTGTAACACTGGGCTCCATGACCACTAGGGACCACCAAAGAGACCCCCCAGAACAGAAGAATGCATGCCTAAAGGGGAGGGAAAATATATTAATAATTTTGGGGAAATTATTATCATATGCATGTTTATTCTGGGACAATCAATAAATATGTATGTAAAATACAGTATATAAACAGAAACTTTCCTGTACTCAGCATGATGCTTAAGACTTTTAACTTTTTATATTTTTCATATATTTGTAGCTTTGTAGATTGCTACAGCATGGCTGTAGCTTCTAGTATTTTCCCTATCTTTCTTCCCTACATTTAGGAACAATAAGCCAACCTTATAAACACATTCCTAAATATTGTTTACTCTTATTCCAAGAAGAGAACCAACTACAAGGACTGTTCTATTTTCCAACCAGAATCTGAAGCAGATATAACAAAAATGGTGCAAGATAAACCTCTGGACCGCTTACAGTGGGGCAGGACCCCAGAAATTATTACCTAACCAACTAACCTTTTAAATGGACAGTATATGATAAGTATACTAATCTACTAACCTTATAAAAATTATAAAATTACTATACCACATGTGATTTTTCTCCATATTTTGTACCTGAAAGCTTTCAAGTAAAAGTTTGCTTTTATATTCACTCTAATGTTGTTGGGTAGATCTGTTCTATTTTCCAGGCATCAAGCATGCACGATTTTTGAAGGAGATATCCCCTCATGCAACCAGCCGAAAAAAGAATGCCTGCTTCTTAATGTTACATTGCTGTTAAGGAGTTTTTATTTTTTATTTTACTGAATTTTTGGTAACACCTTCACCGTTTTTATGAGGTCAGGCTGTTTTGGAGCCCCTTGGTTTACATCTAGCTAGACAAACATGGACAACTAATTTAAAATTTGTTAACTGTGCCCAGAACTGTTGTCTCAGGTTGCTGAGCTCAGTATTTTGTTGTAGTGTTTTCCTTTTCTTTCCTTTTTTAAATTTTTTTTTTAATATACTTCTGGCATCTACAGTTTGTAGAAAAATGCTGTAATGTCAGATTCCTAGTCCTGTATTACTTGCTTTTCATATTGTGGCTGGTGGATCAATATGCATTTGATCTGTGTTATTTCTGTTTAATATTTTTGGTCTTTCAGTTGCAAATTTAGATCTTCCTGGAATTTTTTTCCCCTCAGAATAAAAGAACAGAAATATCAATAGGCCTATCCTCTCCCTCACTTGGGGCTATCCTGTGCCAGCATCCTGGGGAGCATTTGAGGCTCCAGAAGCAGGTCCTGTTTCCTCCAGGGTGGTCTTCTACTCAAGCAGGGACACCCTGGGTGCTGTGTCCTCTTCTCAGGCTTCCATGCCTGCCAGCCACCCTACTCAGATGTCCTGGCTCTTATACTTTTAATTCTTTTAACTCCTAAGGTAGTCTCTTATTTTCTCATTTCATTCCTGCTTTTCACAGAATCACAGAATCACTAGGTTAGAAGAGACCTTCAAGATCATTGAGTCCAACCCATGCCCTAACAGCACCTCAACTAAACCATGGCACTGAGTCCCACATCCAATCATTTTTAAACACATCTGAAATGAACAGGGCTAATGCCTTTATTAATGTTCAGCTCTTTATTAAAAAGATCAGCTGGGCAGGGGGCTCGACGCAGAGCCCGCCCCCGCGGTCGTAGCTTTCCCAGGCAGCCGGAAGGAAGGCGGCGTGAAGAGTCGGTCACTGGAGTCCGGAGCAGCAGCTGTCCTTTCTCCTTTCCTTGTGGCACACCGGTGGCCCGAGGATGAGGAGGCGTGGTGTGCAGAGTCTGTTGCTGAAGTCCAGAACAACAGCTGTCCCCGCTCCTTCCGTGGTGGCAGCACCAGGGCTCTCTGTCTCTATCTCCCTGCTTCTCAGAGCCTAATATAGTCTGTTCTTTCTTAGGTGATGGCGACGGTTAAAAGCCAGTCAGGGGATGTGTTTCCCCCTTCCTCAGCTAGGGCATTTATCTAGACTCCTCTATTGTGTTCAGTTTTTGATTTATATTCATTTTTATCTCCTAAAAATACTCCCATGATCCTAAGGGGTTTTTTTATTTGCATGTTAGTCCCAGAATGGCAGCGTGGAGGGGTGGGAGGCCAGGTAGTTTAGAGAAAACAAACAAAGAAATTATCTAATTAGCATTTCAATATAGGTACTTAGCTAGAGTTAGTAGTTTTCTTTTAGTGTTGCCATGGGAACTAGGAAAGCCCGCATCAACTTACAGTCTTTGGCTTTTGAGGGCTAACTTCTTTTGGCATTTGTATGCTTTTACTCAGGCCTGAGGGTAATTCTAGTGTTCTTTAGAAACCAAGTATTTTTTTTTTTTTTTTTGGTAACTCCTTTGGCTAAAGGACACTTAGTCTTATTAAACAATTACCAAGTACTTAAACCTTTTCTATGGTACTTTAACTCAGAAACAGTTATTAACACCTTACTGTATATCAGCCTCTAGCAAGTCTACTTTAAAGTTAATTTTAAGTCCTCTGGTTTCTTAATTACTGTCCATGCACAAGAGGAGGCGGGTGACACTGTTGGGTCTGGTCTGGCGTCTGGGGATGGCACTGGTCCTTTAACTCTGGTGACGTGGGTCCAGCCTTTTTCTTGGGTCCGTACCGCAGTGTGTGTGGTGAGTAGTACCTGGAAAGGTCCTTCGAATTTGGGGGTTAATAGAGTGGTAGTGTACCAGGACTTTATCAACACCCAATTCCCAGGACTGATGTGCGCATTGATGTCTAGAGGGGAAGTTTGGGAGAGATACCCCTTCTTTCGGAGGCCTTCTAGGGATTTTCCTATGACCTCTAAATATTTCTGAGTTGCTGTCTCCCCTTCCAGATAATCTGCTGTACTGAAAGGGGTGATTAAAAACAAAAAAGGGAGTCCAAACATTATTTCATAGGGAGAGACCCCTGTGTCAGACCAAGGTCTGATTCTGATGCACAAGAGAGCGAGAGGTAAACACCTGAGCCAATTCATCTTTGTTTCTTCAATTAATTTAGTTAACACATTTTTAAGAGTTCTATTCATCCTTTCCACCCTTCTAGAGCTTTGAGGATGCCATGGGGTGTGCAACCTCCACCTTATCCCCAGGGCTTTTGTTACTTGATGTAAAGTTTGAGCGACAAAATGTGGACCTTGGTCCAAGTCAATGTTATTGACTAGCCCATATCGTGGTATGATGTTTTCTAAGATTATTCTTGCAACTTCCTGCAGTTTCCTTTTTGGTTGGGAAAGCCTCCACCCAGTGAGTGAGGTGATCTATGATCACTAGTATATGTTTTTACTTTAATTTTCCCTTGCAGGATCAATTTTTGGGCTTCTTTTATCAGGATAGCTGCTGCTGCTGCGATTACTTTCCCACTTAAATACATTCTTAGGGCTTCTTTGAGCAACTCATTGATGTTCTTTGCTTGACAGTCCTCTATCTTTTCTGGTTTTTGTCTAATATCGGGTCAGGATTTGGTGGCAAACTAGACCTTTAAGAGGACTTGACCCTCTGGGCTATCTGGGTCTATATGTGAATATAACTGGAAATTTCGTTTTAGTTGGTTAAGCCAAATTGCTGGGGTCTCATCCTTCTCCTGAGTACCATCAAAGGCCAATTTCGTGTTGCTTCCCCTATGGGTACTCTTTGATCCCTCTTATCATGAGGGCCCTATAGTCTCTCATGTTTTGCCTACCTTCTTGTTGGCTGGGACTCCAGTTGGGGTCCACCAAGGGCATCCCCTGGTTCCCTGGGGGCCCCAATCCACCCTCTCTTTCCCATATCTTCACCCCTGCCGCTCAGATCATCTGGACCTTTCTCAGAAAGAACAGAATGCTTAGAATAGCTCAGGTCTCCCCAGGTACAAATACTCAGCCCTAGAAATTGGTCCAACTGGCTAGATATTCCAACGGGGTCTTGCACTAAATTTCTTAGCTCTTTCCCAAATCCCCGGACTTTGGAAACTGCCGAAGGTGCATCCACCAACCTAACTCCCCCAACTGCTCTACCCACAGGAACCCCTCTAACGGGAAAGAGCCCCTCCACCCTTGGTGCTTTGGATTGGGTGCCACAATACGGCCCTTTTTCTAAGACACCAGGCAGGGAAATAGTAGTGGAGACAGACACTGGAGGCCAGGGGGCATGCCAGGTGGTGAACCAACCCTGGGCAAAGGTGGCCTCAGCTCCCAGGTGGGAGGAGGCAAGGAAACTCCAGCTGGAGAAGGGGAAGAGGGAGTTGGGGAGATGGTTGAGGAAACTAAGGGAAGGGGCGATGAAACAGAGGTGGGAAAACGGGGGAAAGGAATCAGGGACTCAATAGGAGGGGCTGAAGGACCAACTGGGGAAACTGTTGGGGAAGTAACAGGAGCAGAAGGGGACAGGCAATCGAGGGGGTCTCATTCCTTTATTTTTCTAGTCTCCCCCTCTCTATTCCCTTTTGTCTTCCTCTCTATTTCTTTGTAACTTGCATATTCTCACAGTCTCATTATTTATAGAATTCTCCAGCCAGCAAGCTGCATGAGAAAGTTGTTCTATATCAAGGCCCTCTCAGTTGTGGTTTGTTTTTTTTTTCTTCTTTTTTTTTTTTTTTTTTTTTTTTTTTTTTTTTTTTTTTTTTTTTTTTTTTTGTGTTGGTTTAACTGATTAAACATCCACTGATCTTGGGTTCCATACCACGGCCACTCTCCCTGAAATTCTAACTTCGGCTATACTTCCGATACTGTAATGTATCATCTTACTCTTGTCTAGACCCTTCATAGTCTCCCAAGAATCCCATTAGTCTAACAGTTGCCCCAAGGGGGTGTTAGGGGGAATTCTCTTTGCTTTGGAAGGATTTGCTCCTTTACTATAACCTCTTCCCATGTTCAGGCCTCAAAAACAAAAACAAAAAATATATAACTTAAATGGCGCTTCTATCTAAAATGGAATATACTGACAGGCAGCTAAAGCGCATCTGGCCCCTCCCAACTTCGTATTTTGAATCACTTCACTAAACTTAATCACTTTTAACTAAATTCCAACTCTTGGTCCTACCCTCTTGGCACTTTACATTGTCTCTTGGCCAGGACAATCCCTAGTCACACTCTCATCTATTGCCTTCTGTTCTTTTTTCTCTTTGGCCTAAGTTTTGAACTTCTTGATGGACTTTCTAGGCTTGTACCCCTGCTAAGTCCTGTCCAAACCCTTACTCGGCTTTTTGCCTAACCTTCTTACTAGGCTTGGGAAGCTTGGTCTCCCTGCCAAGGTAAGGTCGAACGTCCTGCCGAGCCTTACACTCGAAATCCGGCCAAGCCCCTTTGCCTGACTCTCCTACTAGGCTTGGGAAGCTTGGTCTCCCTGCCGAGGTAAGGTCGAACGTCCTGCCGAGCCTTACACTCGAACTCCGGCCAAGCCCCCTTGCCTGACTCTCCTACTAGGCTTGGGAAGCTTGGTCTCCCTGACGAGGTAAGGTCGAACGTCCTGCCAAGACTTACACTCGAACTCCGGCCAAGCCCCCTTGCCTGACTCTCCTACTAGGCTTGGGAAGCTTGGTCTCCCTGCCGAGGTAAGGTCGAACGCCCTGCCGAGCCTTACACTCGAACTCCGGCAAAGCCCCCTTGCCTGACTCTCCTACTAGGCTTGGGAAGCTTGTTCTCCCTGCCGAGGTAAGGTCGAACGTCCTGCCGAGCCTTACACTCGAACTCCGGCCAAGCCCCTTGCCTGACTCTCCTACTAGGCTTGGGAAGCTTGGTCTCCCTGCCGAGGTAAGGTCGAACGTCCTGCCGAGCCTTACACTCGAACTCCGGCCAAGTCCCCTTGCCTGGAAGCTTGGTCTCCCTGCCGAGGTAAGGTCGAACGTCCTGCCGAGCCTTACACTCGAACTCCGGGCAAGCCCCCTTGCCTGACCCTACTAGGCTTGGGAAGCTTGGTCTCCCTGCCGAGGTAAGGTCGAACGTCCTGCCGAGCCTTACACTCGAACTCCGGCCAAGTCCCGTTGCCTGACTCTCCTACTAGGCTTGGGAAGCTTGTTCTCCCTGCCGAGGTAAGGTCGAACCTCCTGCCGAGCCTTACACTCGAACTCCGGCCAAGACCCCTTGCCTGACTCTCCTACTAGGCTTGGGAAGCTTGTTCTCCCTGCCGAGGTAAGGTCGAACGTCCTGCCGAGCCTTACACTCAAACTCCGGCCAAGCCCCCTTGCCTGACCCTACTAGGCTTGAAAAGCTTGGTCTCCCTGCCGAGGTAAGGTCGAACGTCCTGCCGAGCCTTACACTCGAACTCCGGCCAAGTCCCCTTGCCTGACTCTCCTACTAGGCTTGGGAAGCTTGTTCTCCCTGCTGAGGTAAGGTCGAACGTCCTGCCGAGCCTTACACTCGAACTCCGGCCAAGCCCCCTTGCCTGACCCTACTAGGCTTGGGAAGCTTGGTCTCCCTGCCGAGGTAAGGTCGAACATCCTGCCGAGCCCTACACTCGAACTCCGGCCAAGCCCCCTTGCCTGACCCTACTAGGCTTGGGAAGCTTGTTCTCCCTGCCGAGGTAAGGTCGAACGTCCTGCCGAGCCTTACACTCAAACTCCGGCCAAGCCCCCTTGCCTGACCCTACTAGGCTTGAAAAGCTTGGTCTCCCTGCCGAGGTAAGGTCGAACGTCCTGCCGAGCCTTACACTCGAACTCCGGCCAAGTCCCCTTGCCTGACTCTCCTACTAGGCTTGGGAAGCTTGTTCTCCCTGCCGAGGTAAGGTCGAACGTCCTGCCGAGCCTTACACTCGAACTCCGGCCAAGCCCCCTTGCCTGACCCTACTAGGCTTGGGAAGCTTGGTCTCCCTGCCGAGGTAAGGTCGAACATCCTGCCGAGCCTTACACTCGAACTCCGGCCAAGCCCCCTTGCCTGACCCTTCTAGGCTTGGGAAGCTTGTTCTCCCTGCCGAGGTAAGGTCGAACGTCCTGCCGAGCCTTACACTCGAACTCCGGCCAAGCCCCCTTGCCTGACTCCCTACTAGGCTTGGGAAGCTTGGTCTCCCTGCCGAGGTGAGGTCGAACGTCCTGCCGAGCCTTACCCTCGAACTCCGGCCAAGCCCCCTTGCCTGACCCTACTAGGCTTGGGAAGCTTGGTCTCCCTGCCGAGGTAAGGTCGAACGTCCTGCCGAGCCTTACACTCGAACTCCGGCCAAGTCCCCTTTGCCTGACTCTCCTACTAGGCTTGGGAAGCTTGGTCTCCCTGCCGAGGTAAGGTCGAACGTCCTGCCGAGCCTTACACTCGAACTCCGGCCAAGTCCCCTTGCCTGACTCTCCTACTAGGCTTGGGAAGCTTGTTCTCCCTGCCGAGGTAAGGTCGAACGTCCTGCCGAGCCCTACACTCGAACTCCGGCCAAGCCCCCTTGCCTGACCCTACTAGGCTTGGGAAGCTTGGTCTCCCTGCCGAGGTAAGGTCGAACGTCCTGCCGAGCCTTACACTCGAACTCCGGCCAAGTCCCCTTGCCTGACTCCCCTACTAGGCTTGGGAAGCTTGGTCTCCCTGCCGAGGTAAGGTCGAACGTCCTGCCGAGCCTTACACTCGAACTCCGGCCAAGTCCCCTTGCCTGACTCTCCTACTAGGCTTGGGAAGCTTGGTCTCCCTGCCGAGGTAAGGTCGAACGTCCTGCCGAGCCTTACACTCGAACTCCGGCCAAATCCCCTTGCCTGACTCTCCTACTAGGCTTGGGAAGCTTGGTCTCCCTGCCGAGGTTAGGTCGAACGTCCTGCCGAGCCTTACACTCGAACTCCGGCCAAGTCCCCTTGCCTGACTCTCCTACTAGGCTTGGGAAGCTTGGTCTCCCTGCCGAGGTAAGGTCGAACGTCCTGCCGAGCCTTACACTCGAACTCCGGCCAAGCCCCCTTGCCTGACCCTACTAGGCTTGGGAAGCTTGGTCTCCCTGCCGAGGTAAGGTCGAACGTCCTGCCGAGCCTTACACTCGAACTCCGACCAAGTCCCCTTGCCTGACTCTCCTACTAGGCTTGGGAAGCTTGGTCTCCCTGCCGAGGTAAGGTCGAACGTTCTGCCGAGCCTTACACTCGAACTCCGGCCAAGTCCCCTTGCCTGACTCTCCTACTAGGCTTGGGAAGCTTGTTCTCCCTGCCGAGGTAAGGTCGAACGTCCTGCCGAGCCCTACCCTCGAACTCCGGCCAAGACCCCTTGCCTGACTCTCCTACTAGGCTTGGGAAGCTTGGTCTCCCTGCCGAGGTAAGGTCGAACGTCCTGCCGAGCCTTACACTCGAACTCCGGCCAAGTCCCCTTGCCTGACTCTCCTACTAGGCTTGGGAAGCTTGGTCTCCCTGCCGAGGTAAGGTCGAACGTCCTGCCGAGCCTTACACTCGAACTCCGGCCAAGTCCCCTTGCCTGACTCTCCTACTAGGCTTGGGAAGCTTGGTCTCCCTGCCGAGGTAAGGTCGAAAGTCCTGCCGAGCCTTACACTCGAACACCGGCCAAGCCCCTTTCCTGACTCTCCTACTAGGCTTGGGAAGCTTGGTCTCCCTGCCGAGGTAAGGTCGAACGTCCTGCCGAGCCTTACACTCGAACTCCGGCGAAGTCCCCTTGCCTGACTCTCCTACTAGGCTTGGGAAGCTTGGTCTCCCTGCGAGGTAAGGTCGAACGTCCTGCCGAGCCTTACACTCGAACTCCGGGCAAGCCCCCTTGCCTGACCCTACTAGGCTTGGGAAGCTTGGTCTCCCTGCCGAGGTAAGGTCGAACGTCCTGCCGAGCCTTACACTCGAACTCCGGCCAAGTCCCCTTGCCTGACTCCCCTACTAGGCTTGGGAAGCTTTGTCTCCCTGCCGAGGTGAGGTCGAACGTCCTGCCGAGCCTTACACTCGAACTCCGGCCAAGCCCCCTTGCCTGACCCTCCTACTAGGCTTGGGAAGCTTGGTCTCCCTGCCGAGGTAAGGTCGAACGTCCTGCCGAGCCTTACACTCGAACTCCGGCCAAGTCCCCTTGCCTGACTCCCCTACTAGGCTTGGGAAGCTTGGTCTCCCTGCCGAGGTGAGGTCGAACGTCCTGCCGAGCCTTACACTCGAACTCCGGCCAAGCCCCCTTGCCTGACCCTACTAGGCTTGGGAAGCTTGGTCTCCCTGCCGAGGTAAGGTCGAACGTCCTGCCGAGCCTTACACTCGAACTCCGGCCAAGCCCCCTTGCCTGACTCTCCTACTAGGCTTGGGAAGCTTGGTCTCCCTGCCGAGGTAAGGTCGAACGTCCTGCCGAGCCTTACACTCGAACTCCGGCCAAGTCCCCTTGCCTGACTCTCCTACTAGGCTTGGGAAGCTTGTTCTCCCTGCCGAGGTAAGGTCGAACGTCCTGCCGAGCCCTACCCTCGAACTCCGGCCAAGCCCCCTTGCCTGACCCTACTAGGCTTGGGAAGCTTGGTCTCCCTGCCGAGGTAAGGTCGAACGTCCTGCCGAGCCTTACACTCGAACTCCGGCCAAGTCCCCTTGCCTGACTCCCCTACTAGGCTTGGAAGCTTGGTCTCCCTGCCGAGGTAAGGTCGAACGTCCTGCCGAGCCTTACACTCGAACTCCGGCCAAGTCCCCTTGCCTGACTCTCCTACTAGGCTTGGGAAGCTTGGTCTCCCTGCCGAGGTAAGGTCGAACGTCCTGCCGAGCCTTACACTCGAACTCCGGCCAAGCCCATTTAGCTGACTCTCCTACTAGGCTTGGGAAGCTTGGTCTCCCTGCCGAGGTTAGGTCGAACGTCCTGCCGAGCCTTACACTCGAACTCCGGCCAAGTCCCCTTGCCTGACTCTCCTACTAGGCTTGGGAAGCTTGGTCTCCTGTCGAGGTAAGGTCGAATGTCCTGCCGAGCCTTACACTCGAACTCTGGCCAAGCCCCCTTGCCTGACCTACTAGGCTTGGGAAGCTTGGTCTCCCTGTCGAGGTAAGGTCGAACGTCCTGCCGAGCCTTACACTCGAACTCCGACCAAGTCCCCTTGCCTGACTCTCCTACTAGGCTTGGGAATCTTGGTCTCCCTGCCGAGGTAAGGTCGAACGTCCTGCCGAGCCTTACACTCGAACTCCGGCCAAGTCCCCTTGCCTGACTCTCCTACTAGGCTTGGGAAGCTTGGTCTCCCTGCCGAGGTAAGGTCGAACGTCCTGCCGAGCCCTACCCTCGAACTCCGGCCAAGACCCCTTGCCTGACTCTCCTACTAGGCTTGGGAAGCTTGGTCTCCCTGCCGAGGTAAGGTCGAACGTCCTGCCGAGCCTTACACTCGAACTCCGGCCAAGTCCCCTTGCCTGACTCTCCTACTAGGCTTGGGAAGCTTGGTCTCCCTGCCGAGGTAAGGTCGAACGTCCTGCTGAGCCTTACACTCGAACTCCGGCCAAGTCCCCTTGCCTGACTCTCCTACTAGGCTTGGGAAGCTTGGTCTCCCTGCCGAGGTAAGGTCGAACGTCCTGCCGAGCCTTACACTCGAACTCCGGCCAAATCCCCTTGCCTGACTCTCCTACTAGGCTTGGGAAGCTTGGTCTCCCTGCCGAGGTAAGGTCGAACGTCCTGCCGAGCCTTACACTCGAACTCCGGCGAAGTCCCCTTGCCTGACTCTCCTACTAGGCTTGGGAAGCTTGGTCTCCCTGCGAGGTAAGGTCGAACGTCCTGCCGAGCCTTACACTCGAACTCCGGCCAAGCCCCCTTGCCTGACCCTACTAGGCTTGGGAAGCTTAGTCTCCCTGCCGAGGTAAGGTCGAACGTCCTGCCGAGCCTTACACTCGAACTCCGGCCAAGCCCCCTTCCTGACTCTCCTACTAGGCTTGGGAAGCTTGGTCTCCCTGCCGAGGTGAGGTTGAACGTCCTGCCGAGCCTTACACTCGAACTCCGGCCAAGCCCCCTTGCCTGACCCTACTAGGCTTGGGAAGCTTGGTCTCCCTGCTGAGGTAAGGTCGAACGTCCTGCCGAGCCTTACACTCGAACTCCGGCCAAGCCCCCTTGCCTGACTCTCCTACTAGGCTTGGGAAGCTTGGTCTCCCTGCCGAGGTAAGGTCGAACGTCCTGCCGAGCCTTACACTCGAACTCCGGCCAAGTCCCCTTGCCTGACTCTCCTACTAGGCTTGGGAAGCTTGGTCTCCCTGCCGAGGTAAGGTCGAACGTCCTGCCGAGCCCTACCCTCGAACTCCGGCCAAGACCCCTTGCCTGACTCTCCTACTAGGCTTGGGAAGCTTGGTCTCCCTGCCGAGGTAAGGTCGAACGTCCTGCCGAGCCTTACACTCGAACCTCGGCCAAGTCCCCTTGCCTGACTCTCCTACTAGGCTTGGGAAGCTTGGTCTCCCTGCCGAGGTAAGGTCGAACGTCCTGCCGAGCCTTACACTCGAACTCCGGCCAAGTCCCCTTGCCTGACTCTCCTACTAGGCTTGGGAAGCTTGGTCTCCCTGCCGAGGTAAGGTCGAACGTCCTGCCGAGCCTTACACTCGAACTCCGGCCAAATCCCCTTGCCTGACTCTCCTACTAGGCTTGGGAAGCTTGGTCTCCCTGCCGAGGTAAGGTCGAACGTCCTGCCGAGCCTTACACTCGAACTCCGGCCAAGTCCCCTTGCCTGACTCTCCTACTAGGCTTGGGAAGATTGGTCTCCCTGCCGAGGTAAGGTCGAACGTCCTGCCGAGCCTTACACTCGAACTCCGGCCAAGCCCCCTTGCCTGACCCACTAGGCTTGGGAAGCTTGGTCTCCCTGCCGAGGTAAGGTCGAACGTCCTGCCGAGCCTTACACTCGAACTCCGGCCAAGCCCCCTTGCCTGACTCCCCTACTAGGCTTGGGAAGCTTGGTCTCCCTGCCGAGGTGAGGTCGAACGTCCTGCCGAGCCTTACACTCGAACTCCGGCCAAGCCCCCTTGCCTGACCCTACTAGGCTTGGGAAGCTTGGTCTCCCTGCCGAGGTAAGGTCGAACGTCCTGCCGAGCCTTACACTCGAACTCCGGCCAAGTCCCCTTGCCTGACTCTCCTACTAGGCTTGGGAAGCTTGGTCTCCCTGCCGAGGTAAGGTCGAACGTCCTGCCGAGCCTTACACTCGAACTCCGGCCAAGTCCCCTTGCCTGACTCTCCTACTAGGCTTGGGAAGCTTGGTCTCCCTGCCGAGGTAAGGTCGAACGTCCTGCCGAGCCTTACACTCGAACTCCGGCCAAGCCCCCTTGCCTGACCCTACTAGGCTCGGGAAGCTTGGTCTCCCTGCCGAGGTAAGGTCGAACGTCCTGCCGAGCCTTACACTCGAACTCCGGCCAAGTCCCCTTGCCTGACTCTCCTACTAGGCTTGGGAAGCTTGGTCTCCCTGCCGAGGTGAGGTCGAACGTCCTGCCGAGCCTTACACTCAAACTCCGGCCAAGCCCCCTTGCCTGCCCCTACTAGGCTTGGGAAGCTTGGTCTCCCTGCCGAGGTAAGGTCGAACGTCCTGCCGAGCCTTACACTCGAACTCCGGCCAAGTCCCCTTGCCTGACTCTCCTACTAGGCTTGGGAAGCTTGGTCTCCCTGCCGAGGTAAGGTCGAACGTCCTGCCGAGCCTTACACTCGAACTCCGGCCAAGCCCCCTTGCCTGACCCTACTAGGCTTGGGAAGCTTGGTCTCCCTGCCAAGGTAAGGTCGAACCTCCTGCCGAGCCTTACACTCGAACTCCGGCCAAGCCCCCTTGCCTGACTCTCCTACTAGGCTTGGGAAGCTTGGTCTCCCTGCTGAGGTAAGGTCGAACGTCCTGCCGAGCCCTACACTCGAACTCCGGCCAAGCCCCCTTGCCTGACTCTCCTACTAGTCTTGGGAAGCTTGGTCTCCCTGCCGAGGTAAGGTCAAACGTCCTGCCGAGCCTTACACTCGAACTCCGGCCAAGTGCCTGACTACTGGCTTGGGAAGCTTGGTCTCCCTGCCGAGGTAAGGTCGAACGTCCTGCCGAGCCTTACACTCGAACTCCGGCCAAGCCCTGTTCCTGACTCTCCTACTAGGCTTGGGAAGCTTGGTCTCCCTGCCGAGGTAAGGTCGAACGTCCTGCCGAGCCTTACACACGAAATACGGCCAAGCCTCGTTGCCTGACCCTACTAGACTTGGCAAGCTTGGTCTCCCTGCCGAGGTAAGGTCGAACGTCCTGCCGAGCCTTACACTCGAACTCCGGCCAAGCCCCCTTGCCTGACTCTCCTACTAGGCTTGGGAAGCTTGGTCTCCCTGCCGAGGTAAGGTCGAACGTCCTGCCGAGCCTTACACTCGAACTCCGGCCAAGCCCCCTTGCCTGACTCCCTACTAGGCTTGGGAAGCTTGGTCTCCCTGCTGAGGTAAGGTCGAACGTCCTGCCGAGCCTTACACTCGAACTCCGGCCAAGCCCCCTTGCCTGACTCTCCTACTAGGCTTGGGAAGCTTGGTCTCCCTGCCGAGGTAAGGTCGAACGTCCTGCCGAGCCTTACACTCGAACTCCGGCCAAGTCCCCTTGCCTGGCGCTTGGTCTCCCTGCCGAGGTAAGGTCGAACGTCCTGCCGAGCCTTACACTCGAACTCCGGCCAAGCCCCCTTGCCTGACTCTCCTACTAGGCTTGGGAAGCTTGGTCTCCCTGCCGAGGTAAGGTCGAACGTCCTGCCGAGCCTTACACTCGAACTCCGGCCAAGCCCCCTTGCCTGACTCTCCTACTAGGCTTGGGAAGCTTGGTCTCCCTGCCGAGGTAAGGTCGAACGTCCTGCCGAGCCTTACACTCGAACTCCGGCCAAGTCCCCTTGCCTGACTCTCCTACTAGGCTTGGGAAGCTTGGTCTCCCTGCCGAGGTAAGGTCAAACGTCCTGCCGAGCCTTACACTCGAACTCCGGCCAAGCCCCTTGCCTAAACCTACTAGGCTTGGGAAGCTTGGTCTCCCTGCCGAGGTAAGGTCGAACGTCCTGCCGAGCCTTACACTCGAACTCCGGCCAAGTCCCTTGCCTGACTCTCCTACTAGGCTTGGGAAGCTTGGTCTCCCTGCCGAGGTAAGGTCGAACGTCCTGCCGAGCCTTACACTCGAACTCCGGCCAAGCCGCCTTGCCTGACCCTACTAGGCTTGGGAAGCTTGGTCTCCCTGCCGAGGTAAGGTCGAACGTCCTGCCGAGCCTTACACTCGAACTCCGGCCAAGCCCCCTTGCCTGACCCTACTAGGCTTGGGAAGCTTGGTCTCCCTGCCGAGGTAAGGTCGAACGTCCTGCCGAGCCTTACACTCGAACTCCGGCCAAGTCCCCTTGCCTGACTCTCCTACTAGGCTTGGGAAGCTTGGTCTCCCTGCCGAGGTAAGGTCGAACGTCCTGCCGAGCCTTACACTCGAACTCCGGCCAAGCCCCCTTGCCTGACCCTACTAGGCTTGGGAAGCTTGGTCTCCCTGCCGAGGTAAGGTCGAACGTCCTGCCGAGCCTTACACTCGAACTCCGGCCAAGCCCCCTTGCCTGACTCTCCTACTAGGCTTGGGAAGCTTGGTCTCCCTGCCGAGGTAAGGTCGAACGTCCTGCCGAGCCTTACACTCAAACTCCGGCCAAGCCCCCTTGCCTGTCCCTACTAGGCTTGGGAAGCTGGTCTCCCTGCCGAGGTAAGGTCGAACGTCCTGCCGAGCCTTACACTCGAACTCCGGCCAAGTCCCCTTGCCTGACTCTCCTACTAGGCTTGGGAAGCTTGGTCTCCCTGCCGAGGTAAGGTCGAACGTCCTGCCGAGCCTTACACTCGAACTCCGGCCAAGCCCCTTGCCTGACTCTCCTACTAGGCTTGGGAAGCTTGGTCTCCCTGCCGAGGTAAGGTCGAACGTCCTGCCGAGCCTTACACTCGAACTCCGGCCAAGCCCCCTTGCCTGACTCTCCTACTAGGCTTGGGAAGCTTGGTCTCCCTGCCGAGGTAAGGTCGAACGTCCTGCCGAGCCTTACACTCGAACTCCGGCCAAGCCCCCTTGCCTGACCTCCTACTAGGCTTGGGAAGCTTGGTCTCCCTGCCGAGGTAAGGTCGAACGTCCTGCCGAGCCTTACACTCGAACTCCGGCCAAGCCCCCTTGCCTGACTCTCCTACTAGGCTTGGGAAGCTTGGTCTCCCTGCCGAGGTAAGGTCGAACGTCCTGCCGAGCCTTACACTCGAACTCCGGCCAAGCCCCCTTGCCTGACCCTACTAGGCTTGGGAAGCTTGGTCTCCCTGCCGAGGTAAGGTCGAACGTCCTGCCGAGCCTTACACTCGAACTCCGGCCAAGCCCCCTTGCCTGACTCTCCTACTAGGCTTGGGAAGCTTGGTCTCCCTGCCGAGGTAAGGTCGAACGTCCTGCCGAGCCTTACACTCGAACTCCGGCCAAGTCCCCTTGCCTGACTCTCCTACTAGGCTTGGGAAGCTTGGTCTCCCTGCCGAGGTAAGGTCGAACGTCCTGCCGAGCCTTACACTCGAAACTCCGGCCAAGTTCCCCTTAGGCTTGGGAAGCTTGGTCTCCCTGCCGAGGTAAGGTCGAACGTCCTGCCGAGCCTTACACTCGAACTCCGGCCAAGTCCCCTTGCCTGACTCTCCTACTAGGCTTGGAAGCTTGGTCTCCCTGCCGAGGTAAGGTCGAACGTCCTGCCGAGCCTTACACTCGAACTCCGGCCAAGCCCCCTTGCCTGACCCTACTAGGCTTGGGAAGCTTGGTCTCCCTGCCGAGGTAAGGTCGAACGTCCTGCCGAGCCTTACACTCGAACTCCGGCCAAGCCCCCTTGCCTGACTCTCCTACTAGGCTTGGGAAGCTTGGTCTCCCTGCCGAGGTAAGGTCGAACGTCCTGCCGAGCCTTACACTCGAACTCCGGCCAAGCCCCCTTGCCTGACTCTCCTACTAGGCTTGGGAAGCTTGGTCTCCCTGCCGAGGTAAGGTCGAACGTCCTGCCGAGCCTTACACTCGAACTCCGGCCAAGGTCCCCTAGGCTTGGGAAGCTTGGTCTCCCTGCCGAGGTAAGGTCGAACGTCCTGCCGAGCCTTACACTCGAACTCCGGCCAAGCCCCCTTGCCTGACTCTCCTACTAGGCTTGGGAAGCTTGGTCTCCCTGCCGAGGTAAGGTCGAACGTCCTGCCGAGCCTTACACTCGAACTCCGGCCAAAGCCCCTTGCCTGACTCTCCTACTAGGCTTGGGAAGCTTGGTCTCCCTGCCGAGGTAAGGTCGAACGTCCTGCCGAGCCTTACACTCGAACTCCGGCCAAGCCCCCTTGCCTGACCCTACTAGGCTTGGGAAGCTTGGTCTCCCTGCCGAGGTAAGGTCGAACGTCCTGCCGAGCCTTACACTCGAACTCCGGCCAAGTCCCCTTGCCTGACTCTCCTACTAGGCTTGGGAAGCTTGGTCTCCCTGCCGAGGGAAGGTCGAACGTCCTGCCGAGCCTTACACTCGAACTCCGGCCAAGCCCCCTTGCCTGACCCTACTAGGCTTGGGAAGCTTGGTCTCCCTGCCGAGGTAAGGTCGAACGTCCTGCCGAGCCTTACACTCGAACTCCGGCCAAGCCCCCTGCCTGACTCCCTACTAGGCTTGGGAAGCTTGGTCTCCCTGCCGAGGTAAGGTCGAACGTCCTGCCGAGCCTTACACTCGAACTCCGGCCAAGTCCCCTTGCCTGACTCTCCTACTAGGCTTGGGAAGCTTGGTCTCCCTGCCGAGGTAAGGTCGAACGTCCTGCCGAGCCTTACACTCGAACTCCGGCCAAGCCCCCTTGCCTGACTCCCTACTAGGCTTGGGAAGCTTGGTCTCCCTGCCGAGGTAAGGTCGAACGTCCTGCCGAGCCTTACACTCGAACTCCGGCCAAGCCCCTTGCCTGACTCTCCTACTAGGCTTGGGAAGCTTGGTCTCCCTGCCGAGGTAAGGTCGAACGTCCTGCCGAGCCTTACACTCGAACTCCGGCCAAGTCCCCTTGCCTGACTCTACTAGGCTTGGGAAGCTTGGTCTCCCTGCCGAGGTAAGGTCGAACGTCCTGCCGAGCCTTACACTCGAACTCCGGCCAAGTCCCCTTGCCTGACTCTCCTACTAGGCTTGGGAAGCTTGGTCTCCCTGCCGAGGTAAGGTCGAACGTCCTGCCGAGCCTTACACTCGAACTCCGGCCAAGCCCCCTTGCCTGACCTACTAGGCTTGGGAAGCTTGGTCTCCCTGCCGAGGTAAGGTCGAACGTCCTGCCCGAGCCTTACACTCGAACTCCGGCCAAGCCCCCTTGCCTGACTCTCCTACTAGGCTTGGGAAGCTTGGTCTCCCTGCCGAGGTAAGGTCGAACGTCCTGCCGAGCCTTACACTCGAACTCCGGCCAAGCCCCCTTGCCTGACTCTCCTACTAGGCTTGGGAAGCTTGGTCTCCCTGCCGAGGTAAGGTCGAACGTCCTGCCGAGCCTTACACTCGAACTCCGGCCAAGTCCCCTTGCCTGGAGCTTGGTCTCCCTGCCGAGGTAAGGTCGAACGTCCTGCCGAGCCTTACACTCGAACGTAGGCCAAGCCCCCTTGCCTCCCCCTACTAGGCTTGGGAAGCTTGGTCTCCCTGCCGAGGTAAGGTCGAACGTCCTGCCGAGCCTTACACTCGAACTCCGGCCAAGCCCCCTTGCCTGACCCTACTAGGCTTGGGAAGCTTGGTCTCCCTGCCGAGGTAAGGTCGAACGTCCTGCCGAGCCTTACACTCGAACTCCGGCCAAGCCCCTTGCCTGACTCTCCTACTAGGCTTGGGAAGCTTGGTCTCCCTGCCGAGGTAAGGTCGAACGTCCTGCCGAGCCTTACACTCGAACTCCGGCCAAGCCCCCTTGCCTGACTCTCCTACTAGGCTTGGGAAGCTTGGTCTCCCTGCCGAGGTAAGGTCGAACGTCCTGCCGAGCCTTACACTCGAACTCCGGCCAAGTCCCCCTACTGTCTGGGAAGCTTGGTCTCCCTGCCGAGGTAAGGTCGAACGTCCTGCCGAGCCTTACACTCTAACTCCGGCCAAGTCCCTTGCCTGACTCTCCTACTAGGCTTGGGAAGCTTGGTCTCCCTGCCGAGGGAAGGTCGAACGTCCTGCCGAGCCTTACACTCGAACTCTGGCAACGTCCCCTTTCCTGACTCTCCTACTAGGCTTGGGAAGCTTGGTCTCCCTGCCGAGGTAAGGTCGAACGTCCTGCCGAGCCTTACACTCGAACTCCGGCCAAGCCCCCTTGCCTGACTACTAGGCTTGGAAGCTTGGTCTCCCTGCCGAGGTAAGGTCGAACGTCCTGCCGAGCCTTACACTCGAACTCCGGCCAAGTCCCCTTGCCTGACTCCCCTACTAGGCTTGGGAAGCTTGGTCTCCCTGCCGAGGAGAAGTCGAACATCCTGCCGAGCCTTACACTCGAACTCCGGCCAAGCCCCCTTGCCTGACCCTACTAGGCTTGGGAAGCTTGTTCTCCCTGCCGAGGTAAGGTCGAACGTCCTGCCGAGCCTTACACTCGAACTCGGCCAAGCCCCCTGCCTGACCCTACTAGGCTTGGGAAGCTTGGTCTCCCTGCCGAGGTAAGGTCGAACGTCCTGCCGAGCCTTACACTCGAACTCCGGCCAAGCCCCCTTGCCTGACTCTCCTACTAGGCTTGGGAAGCTTGGTCTCCCTGCCGAGGTAAGGTCGAACGTCCTGCCGAGCCTTACACTCGAACTCCGGCCAAGCCCCCTTGCCTGACCCTACTAGGCTTGGGAAGCTTGGTCTCCCTGCCGAGGTAAGGTCGAACGTCCTGCCGAGCCTTACACTCGAACTCCGGCCAAGTCCTCCTGCCTGACTCTCCTACTAGGCTTGGGAAGCTTGGTCTCCCTGCCGAGGTAAGGTCGAACGTCCTGCCGAGCCTTACACTCGAACTCCGGCCAAGTCCCCTTGCCTGACCCTACTAGGCTTGGGAAGCTTGGTCTCCCTGCCGAGGTAAGGTCGAACGTCCTGCCGAGCCTTACACTCGAACTCCGGCCAAGCCCCGTGCCTGACTCTCCTACTAGGCTTGGGAAGCTTGGTCTCCCTGCCGAGGTAAGGTCGAACGTCCTGCCGAGCCTTACACTCGAACTCCGGCAAGTCCCCTTTTCTGAAGCTTTGGTCTCCCTGCCGAGGTAAGGTCTCGAACGTCCTGCCGAGCCTTACACTCGAACTCCGGCCAAGCCCCTTGCCTGACTCTCCTACTAGGCTTGGGAAGCTTGGTCTCCCTGCCGAGGTAAGGTCGAACGTCCTGCCGAGCCTTACACTCGAACTCTGGCCAAGCCCCCTTGCCTGACTCTCCTACTAGGCTTGGGAAGCTAGGACTCCCTGCCGAGGTAAGGTCCAATGTCCTGCCGAGCCTTACACTCGAACTCGGCAAAGCCCCCTTGCCTGAGCCTCCTCTTACTAGGCTTGGGAAGCTTGGTCTCCCTCCTGAGGTAAGGTCGAACGTCCTGCTCAGCCTTACACTCGAACTCCGGCAAGCCCCTTCCAGACCTCCCCTACTAGGCTTGGGAAGCTTGGTCTCCTGCCGAGGTAAGGTCGAACGTCCTGCCGAGCCTTACACTCAACTCCGGCCAAGTCCCCTTGCCTGCCCTACTAGGCTTGGGAAGCTTGGTCTCCCTGCCGAGGTAAGGTCGAACGTCCTGCCGAGCCTTACACTCGAACTCGGCCAAGCCCCCTTGCTGACTCCCTACTAGGCTTGGGAAGCTTGGTCTCCCTGCCGAGGTAAGGGTCGAACGTCCTGCGAGCCTTACACTGAACTCGGC